>NC_077224.1:89705908-89998204 GCF_024763615.1 Phlebotomus papatasi | reverse complement strand
CAGCGAAACAACCAATTTCACGCACGTGTTCTATTAATCTACACGATTTCTCATCGTATGCTCCTCATCAATGGCATTTTCATCTGTATTATTCCGCGATGACGGTGCCACTCGAGGTTAGAATTTTGTTCATGAAGTGTACATCAATCGCACTTCAGTGCCATTTCCAAGATCCTCTCAAAACACATTCAAATGAACGGGCAGGAAGGGTATTTCTGTTTCCCGCCAACTTTTCACTGCATTGTTCACTTTGGCATTTGAACTTGAAGGAAGAGATGACAGATTTTTTTCTTTTCTTTCGGAATCCAAAGTTAATCAACTAATTGCACAAAAAGAGCCAGATTGTGTCATCATGTTCATATGAGATACAGAGAAATATTTCCTCTGGAGAAGTTACATGTCCATTATAAAGCGAATAGGTGGAATAATCTTCAAAGTACTGCAGGGTAACTCTTCGAGATGCTCGCAGAGCCGTAGCTTAGTGATTGATTTAGCAATTTTGACGCTGGCAGCAGGTGATGATGATATAATTTGGGTGAAAAATGAGCATCAAGTAATGGATGGTTCGCACATTTATCACTGACGCTCATTCTGTAATTTTTAAATTAACCAATGATGCTTTTTTGCTGTGTTCTTCTCAACAGAGAATTCCAGATTGTTAGATTGTCCTCTCAAAATTCTCTTTTGGGTACATTCTGTCAGGAAATTCCCTGACGTGTCAACAGTTTCAACATTCAACCTCTTGGCCTTTACAAATCTCTATTTCTAAAGTCAAGGACTATATACAATCTTCAATTAAAGTAACCACTTTGAGCTTTCTGTACAGTATTGTTAGAGAAAGAGAGGCGGAGAGGGAATTAAGATATTAGTCGGAAGAAGCTTTACTTATACTATATTGTTAAGGGATCTTCATATACTAAATTAATATGTCAATAAAATGTTGAGTTATAATTAAATTGAAATAAGAGAAATGTGATTTTGAAGATACATAGTCGATATTCTAGGTAGTGAAAATATTCTTTTAAAAATATTTTTGCTTTAATTTGCTTTAGGGCGAAGTGAGGCACCTTTGAAATTGGAGTTTTTTCTTGCATATACACCGAGAAAAATTTGGATGGTATTTTCTACAAATCGTGTCTTTAAATTCTACTGCCTCAAAAGATAGTAGAAAATACCATCCTCCATAGAAACTTTTCTTTAGAATCTACCATCTTGACATTTTAAAATTTACTATCCTATGGATAGTAAATTCTAACAGCCGGATGGTAAAATCTACTATCCTCATTTAGATTTTACCTTGACCTCTCTTAGATTCTAATATCCGGGAAGTAAATTTTACTGGCCGCATATTAGATGTTAAAATTTAACTGGAAGACAGTAAATTTTAACGGAGGATAGTAATTTGGATTGAAATTAACATCCAAGCCAGTAAAATTTGCCATCCTGCTGTTAGAATGTCATTTTGGAATATCGTGGGTGCCGATGCAACAGTTCCCGATATGCTTTGAATACATTATAGGAATTCGTGGTGCAGCTGGAAGATGCTGGACTGTCATCACAAAGGTCGCGTGTTCAAATCTCGGCGGAGTCGTCAATTTTCACGCACCAAAATGGCTTGAAATACAGAGAATGTCATCCAAGAAGGGCCCCAAGCCCTCAAACAATGGCCAAAAATCAATGAAAATAAGGAAAAATAAATTTTTCCGACATTTTTCATTCTAATATCCGGCTAGTAAAATTTACTATCCTGCCAGTAAAATTTACCATCCGGCTAGTAAAATCTAATATCCGGGGATATTAGAATTTACTATCCATGCAATAGATTCTACAAATTTTGACAGTCCAATTTAATATCGCGTTTGCTGGGTGACTTTTTTACTATCCGGCCATTAGAATTTTGTATGGAGGATGGTAAATTTTACCATCCACATTTTTCTCGGTGTATCTAAAAGAAATTGAGGATTATTACAATGTATGTAAGATAGCTTCACAAATTGGTTAGTAGAGTTAAATTATTTTGCGGTAAGGTCTAGTTCTAGTTACATTTAAAAATACGATAGAAAAATTCAATTTAATGCTACCCTAATTCAAAAGTGAAACACTCCCTCTCGTCAGCATTACATATTGATTCTTAAATAATCTTCTTTGGATAAAATGGGATTATTTGGAAGCATTTCCAATTAAAAACATTTGAGTTTTTCTCACTTTTTCCGATGGGCAAATAGAAAAGAAGACCACGAAATAGAAGAAAAAGATGAATGAAAAATACAACAATTTTTCTTCGTAGTTTTTTTCTTGTGCACATCTATTATAATACAGTAAGTAAATCTCAAATTCCAAATTGTAAACGGTTTCAAATTACCTCATTTTACCCTACATTTCAAAATTCTACTATTGACATTTTAGTTTAGCGTGTGAAGGCTGCATTAGGCTAGAGAAGTCAGCTAAAATTTATTGCTTTTCTTAGATCTTCTCCGAGCTCAGATGGGTTGAACTTCTGCAAAGATAATTTCCATTAGCAATTAGTATTTGACCAATTATCCTCTTACACAAATTGACACCGATGGAGTTACTTAGTGACCAATTACAGCTTTGAGAGAAATCGATAGTTTTCCCTGAGATTCTCATGCTTTTTTCCTCATCCATCTTGCGGAATCTTTCTCGCCAGTTTTCCCATAGTGCATTTCCCCCGATACCACCGTCAGGTAATTTGTCTAATCAGAAGCTGGGAAGGTGGCAGAAAGGGGTATAAGAAACAATTAATTACTGTTCACTCCCTCGAAGTGGCAGTGTTTTGTGCGGAAGATGGAAAAGGAATCAGTGAGCATAAATTGCAATGTTGGCAGCAATTTCCACGGAGACGCGGCAGAGTGTGAAGAAATGCAACGCCATTAGCGGCGCGCGAAAGACGTTGCAATTAAATGGGAGGCGGCGCTCAGTGGATGGTTTCTCAAGCAAAGCCTCAAGAGTGGTAGCTTGATGGTCCCTAATAAATTACAGTCATTATCGGTGTGTGATTGAGTGAATGTGTCTCGTGTGAGATGCACTTTTGTGTGCAACTTTAACCGGGAAAATGAGCGCGATTTTTGTGCTTTTTCCGTTGTGGTAAAATGCATCTTTTTCCACGCCAACCGTGAATGCCACAAGTATTCGGTGATGAACAACATGGAATAATACATGTTGTGGGGGGCCAAGCCTCTGGGAGAAGGGTGTCAATAATATTAAACACTTGTGTTATAGTCTTATTATCCCTTTATTAATCTTCTTCCACTCTGCACTCACTCTCACTCTCACTGTCACTGTCCTCACCGGCCGTCCGTCATATATCACTCTCATTCCCCCGTCATGAGAGGGCGCCACATCCTCCTTCTTCTTTCAAACTACTTCTCAATTCATGATGAAGTCCTGGAACCGTGTTGGTTTCCGAGAACTTCGATTCGGTCTCTGATGATCGGCATTCTCGTGGTCAGAGGCCGCTTGGGTATTGTCTTCTGCCTCATCCAGGTCCAGGTTTAAGTCACTGTCGTTTCCACTCCCTGCAGTTCCAGTCTGTTCCACATCTGGATTGTTGACCTCCAGTACTTTCTTGAAGTGGGAAGAGTTGCGACTATAAGTCTTGCCAGTGTTTATCTCTTTCACTTTAACCGTCGACCCTGCCTTCTCGATAACGATGAATTTATTTCTTCCAAAGGTAGTCGATAACTTGTTGTCAGGAAGAACATTTTTCATCAACACCGTATCACCAATCTGGACTCCTGACTTCTTGGCTCCTCTCTTCTTGTTCTCCGCCATTCTCCCTCTTTCTTTCAAAATTTTATCGCGGTCACGGTAATCGGTGCTAGGAGGTGTTGTCTCCACATCACTTAGCGAGGGGATTTTGCTGCGAATCGTCCGCCCAAAGCATAGCTCGGTAGGTGTCTTCCCCGTGGTAGTATGAGGAGTTGTGTAGTACATTAGAAGATATTTCTGCAGATCTTGTTTCCAGTTCCTATTTAGGGCATGGCTGATTTTCAATCTTTTCAAAAGAGAACGGTTTTGACGTTCAACTTCCCCATTCATCTGAGGCCAATACGGGGTCGTTCGATTGATACAAATTCCTCGCTCTTGGCAGAACAAATCAAATTCTTCACTAGTAAACTGTCGGCCATTATCGACTGTGATAGTCCGGGGATAGCCCATGCGAGTGAAAATTCTCTCCAGACGGTTTGTTGTCCCTCTAGCAGTTATGCAGTTCATCACTTCCACTTCCTTATATCGACTGAAGTAATCCACAATAACCAATAGATGTTCTCCGGAGGGAAGTGGACCCATAAAGTCAATAGCTACGTCCACCCAAGGAGCACTTGGAAGTTCCCGACGCGTCATTGGTTCAGGATGGTCTGGACGACTCACCAATCGACATCCCTCACAAGACTTAACAGTCTTCACAACATCGTTGTCCATTCCAGGCCACCACACACGACTCCTTAGTCTTTGTTTCATGGCAGTTTCCCCCGGATGGCCTTCATGTCCGAGAGCTAGCATTCGTGGCCGGAGTAGAGATGGTACGACAATTTTAGATCCTCGAATTACCAGATTACCCGAAGTACTGAACTCATCCTTAAATGCCTGGAACTCTTTGAGGGATGAAGACCACTTGCCGGACAATACACACGTCCGGAGTTCTTTCATGACAGGATCTCGCTCTGCGGCATTGTCCAACTCCGTAACATCTATGGCAGCTGATTCCACTATAGCTCTCACCAGATGTTCGTCCTCCTCATCAAATGACTCCTGCTCTTTATGAGTTGGCAATCTTGAAAGGCAATCAGCAATGTTATCTGATCCCTTTTTGTAGATCACCTTGAACTGGAAGGATTGCAGGCGCAAAAGCCACCTTTCAATCCGGGCACATGTCTTAGATGTTGGTCTAAAAATGACTTCTAGCGCTTTATGGTCCGTTTCCAGTTCGAAAACCCTTCCAAGAAGATACGTTGAAAATTTTTCCACTGCCCATACTAGAGCCAAAGCCTCTTTTTCCGTCTGGCAATATCTTTGTTCAGTCGGGGAGAGGCTTTTACTGGCAAAGGCAATTATAATGGGTTTCACTTCTTCATCGTCCTCGTACTGTACTAGGACTGCACCCAGTCCTACAGGAGATGCGTCAGCAATTACGCGAGTACGTCTATTATTGTCAAAATACCCCAATGTTTCGCAACCCATTATCATTTCCTTCAGAGTCTGGAAGGCTTTGTCATGTACTGATTCCCACTTGAAAGGTTCCTTGTCATGAGTTAGCAGACGGAGTGGATGTGTAATTGTAGCGCAGTCTTCTAGGAACCTACTCATATAATTGACAAGACCCAGGAAGCTGCGTAGCTCTTCTTTAGTAGTAGGTGCCCTAAAAGATCTGATGCTCTCAATTTTATCCTTAGCTGGGCGGATTCCTTCCGCTGAGATGCGGTGTCCAAGAAATATAATTTCATGTACTTTGAAAATGCACTTCTTGTGATTAAGAAGAACATTATGCTCTCTGAGTCGCTGTAGTACTCTCTGAACAGCTTCATCATGTTCCTGATTGTTTTCCCCAAAAATTACAAGGTCGTCAATATAGATGATTGTGTTGGGACATTTCGCCAACATCTGCTCCATGGTGCGTTGAAATAATTCAGGTGCGCAAGATATTCCAAACATTAAGCGCTTGTACCGAAATGCACCCTGATGTGTAATGAACGTGGTAATATTCCGACATCGTTCGTCAATCTCCACTTGGTGAAATGCATCCTTAATGTCTAGTCTGCTGAATATCTTGGCATTCTTCAATTGTGGCAAGAAATCGTCAAAGGTTGGCATCAGTCTGTGTTCTCTCTTAATAGCCTTGTTCGCTACCCTCATGTCCACACAAAGTCTAATATCATCGAGCCCCTTTGGAACAATCACCAATGGTGAAGCCCAAGGGCTATGGCCCGTCACTTCCTCGATGATATCCAAACGGAGCAGTTCCTTAAGTTTTTCTTCTACGCGCCCCAGTAGTGCAATCGGGGGTCTTCGTGGATGCTGACATACTGGAGTGATACTTTCATCTATCGGAATACGTAACTTGACTCCCTTAATCTTGGGAAATGGCGTTTTCTTGTTTTCCATGGGAATCACATTCAAGTTTGTGTCGCGCGTACTTGGTAATCCCAAAATGAGCAAATTCAGTTCTTTTGCTGTAGTTTTTCCCAATAGCGGCTGTGACCCATTTTTGACTACCAAAAAATTGGCGTATGCCTCGTATTCCGTTCCATTGTCATCAACAGATACAGCTGCGTCAAATCCTCCAAGAATATGAAGGTGAGAATCTTGACCGTATGCTTTTAGTTTTTGATCACACTGAGTGGTAGCATTTGTAATTCTCACTCCATTCTTCTTTAGGTATTCCCATGTCTTTTCATCAAGTACATTGTGGGTTGATCCAGAGTCTATCAGCATTTCTACTAGCACACCTCCAATTTTGCACCAAACGTACTCGTCCCCTTCACCAATGTTGAATATGAAACTGTTTTCAGAATCTTCATTTTTGTCATCTTCCACCACCCGGATTCGTCTCTTTTTGTTATCACTCGAGTCTTTAGCATCATTGTGGTTGTCCTTCCTTGAATCATCATTCTTCCTCTTTAGGTTCTTCTTCTGATTTTCCCGACTTTTGCACTCTGCCGCAAAATGGTTCATTTTGTGACATTTATTGCATTCCTTCCCAAAAGCTGGACAATCTTCTTGCCTTGAGAAATTGTGCTGTCTTCCACAACGGAAGCATTTCGACAGGCCGGATTTCCAGGGTTTTAGTCCTTTTATTGCATTCACATCAGTTCCAGCATCATCCTTTGAGTCGGAGAAATCTTTCATTTGCCCTTCAACTGTTTGGTAAGTGATCACTATTCTTAACACTGATTCGACTGTCAAATTGTTCCGTGCCAACATTTTCTTCCTAAGATCATCTGGAACCAACATCATGATTTTATCAATTATAGCTGCAGAACGACTAGCTTCCTTTGAGTCTCCAAAGTCGCATTTGTCAGCCTGTTCGATTACTCTCATCGCTCTCTGGTGGAGAGTTTCTTCCGGACGTGGCTTCAGTGTCCAGAACATATGCCGTTCATATGAATCATGTCGTTTCGGTGTGAAATATGCATCTAATTTCTGCACAGCTATCTTATATGGATCTATTCCTAACTCTGGATCAGCACTAACATCAGCTCCGCGAATCCGATAGAAAACGCGTTGTAATTCAATACCTCCTAGAGTTAGGAGGGTGCTTTTCATCTTTGTCGGGTCTGTTATCCCAATAGTTACAATATAATTGTCAAACGCTCGCTTCCATTCAACCCA
The DNA here is from genome assembly GCF_024763615.1 of Phlebotomus papatasi. Classification (NCBI taxonomy): domain Eukaryota; kingdom Metazoa; phylum Arthropoda; class Insecta; order Diptera; family Psychodidae; genus Phlebotomus; species Phlebotomus papatasi. The sequence goes on along the minus strand of NC_077224.1, from coordinate 89,990,854 downwards.
TTGTTCTCTTAGGGTGTGCTCTGGGAGTCCCTGGCACTTGAACGGTGGAAAGTTTAGGAATTTTTCCATTGTAACACTTCCTTCAAGCTAAAATTAAATTATAATACGAAAACACACAATAGAAATAAAGTGTTTTTTTTTTTATTTTTATTTTCTCTCTTGCCTTGGCGGAGTCTCTCTCCCTTACTTGTAAGCTCAATGCCCAGTATTAATTTTATTCTGATTTCTCTCTCTCTCTTTTAAAGTTGTCTTGTTTCAGTTCTTCTCTTCCGGAAGATGTGTAGTGTAGCCTTTCTCTCTGGAAAGAAATAAATTTCCTTTGTTTTTTCTTTTCTCTCAATGTTTCGACCTGTTTATTTCTCAGGCTCTAATGAAATTTTATAACATGAGGTCTAACTGACCCTCTCCCTGATGTCTCTTCTCTCCGGAGACAGAATACATCCAGGGCTTTTAGAATTGTTTAACACCCAGTCTAACTGACCAGTTCCCTGATGTATTTCCTCTCCGGAGGCAGATTACATCCAGGGCTGCCTCACTGGGCACTTATTTTTGGGGTTCTCAGTCTCCCAATTATTATTCTACACTCAACTGGTGTTTCTTCTTTTAGTTGAGAATAGTATTTAATATCATCCTGACTCTTTGTGGAGCCCCCATTTCTTGTTTTTTCTTGTCCATTCTTGACATCAAGATGGAATTATAACCTCACTTTTACATCGTGTTATAAACGTTTGCTAATTTTCACTTTTCACTCTTACCTCACAGATTCTCCCGTCGTCGCCAATGTGGGGGGCCAAGCCTCTGGGAGAAGGGTGTCAATAATATTAAACACTTGTGTTATAGTCTTATTATCCCTTTATTAATCTTCTTCCACTCTGCACTCACTCTCACTCTCACTGTCACTGTCCTCACCGGCCGTCCGTCATATATCACTCTCATTCCCCCGTCATGAGAGGGCGCCACACATGTCATAGCTTAATCATCATTTTAGCATTTTTCCTCGCAATGATACTCTTCACCACGTCTTGCAATTCATCCGTATAGAAATCACAACAAACAATGACTCTGCCACATCAAAATGATGTCTTGTGTGTCTCCTCTCTTAGCTTTTTCTTCTCGCAAAATCACGCACGTGCTATCCCTCAGGCAGACCGGGAAAAAGACGTATATTATCTTATTGCCTTCACTTTGCATTTCCACCGACAAATTATCATGACTATGGCTGTTAAGCCCTGGAATTACCTACAATGTTGTATGACAATATTTTCTTTTAAAAATATTCGATCAATAAAACTATCGGCCAAATTGAGTTTATTTTTGTATTTATTTTGAAATAATGTGCTCAATTTAAGGCGCTCAGAGACTAGCATTAGAATGTAAAATTTGCACAATTAATAGAAAATTTAGAAATTAAACCATAACTATTTCTGATTACCTCGTACAACACACCATCTTCCATTAATCCGAGACACTCTTCTCGGTTTTAAAATATAGAAAGTATAAATTCGCTTCTCAATATAGTGCCAGGAACCTGTTAAAATTTTGTCTGGTTACTCTCGTAAATTGCAGCTCTGTAATAGGTATACTCCATCTGAGACGTGAATTTCGCTAATCCTCCATAAATTTTTTGTTATACACTTTCATCCAGGGAATAGGGATTTGGCGATTCAATAACCATGGGGGAATCATCAAAGTTGGAATTAGATCGTTAAATATTGAACTGTCTGATGGCCCACCGCTACGTGTGAAGGCGTTTGATGGATCTTTCTCTCTTGGTGTGGATCGTAAAGATGCAAAAGTTCCAACTTATGCTGTTTTTATGGGTGATTTTGGTGCGGTCATATTGGGGCTCATAGTGCCATAGAGAGAAACAGCTGGACACCACTTTAAGTCATTCCTCATCTTCTAACACATCCATCCATGTCTCCCATGCTGGAGATCACCTGCAATTAGTTGATAATTCTAATGCTTAATGTCTTTTTTTTCTTCTATGCTCACTCTCCTAATATATTGTCTCGCAGAATGGAACTTTAATTTATATGGAGAGCTTTCGACACAAATTGATATCCACGCTTCGAATAAATTAATACTATTTATCGGGAATGTGGAATTAACTCTTTATTTCTTTCCATCTCTTCTAAATTGAGACGCACCAAAGCCGATACCCTAGCTTAGAGGCACTTTTTTCCCCACAATAAATTTGTCAGTGAAATTAAGAAAAAATCAATCAATGATAAATGACTTGACGATAACACCTAGAAGTATTCACTAGAACCGTGTAACGTGTTTTATGCAAAATCCGTGTAAATTATTTAACATAAAATGATCGTTAAATTTCCGGGATTTATATACATTTTGGAAGATGAGACATCTTCATCACATTTCGGATTCACCTGAGATGATTAGACCTTTTTCTTCATCTCTAGTCTTTCTCCTCTCGTTGTTTTTTTTTCTGCGCCTGATAAATAAGGCCATACGGAGTGTTTTCGAATGCCGCAAGTTTAATCACCAGAAAACACCATGACCTTCTAATATATTCGAATTTTTGGGGTCTTACAGATCAGAAAAAAATTTATTGGTTTTCACCAATAAAAACAAATTTAAAAATTGGGTGTAAGATTCGGTTGAAACCATAAATTAAATTCCATTCCACAAAAACACGAGCATCAATCTCTTTTGCATCTGTATCAAGGAAATATTACTCGTCTCACCCGCACATTTGTAGTAATTCAATGGAGCTCAATTTCTCGTAAAAACACCGCGAAATTCTAAATGAGAATGAGGAGGAATTTCTTTTGAAGATAGAGCAAAAGCAATTTGAATTTATAAATATGGCAAGAGCCAATTTTATAAATGGCACAAGACTCAAATATACTGTGATGAAATCCTCTTGTCCTCCCCAAGTTCTCCCTCACTCTCCTCAAATGCAATCCTGTTCAACCAACAGCCCAGAGCTTTCACATCATCATAGATGATGTACCCCGGGAAGTAAATGCTGAATAACCATCATGCAAAATGAATGGATGCTGTGAAAGCTACTTAGCAATGCATTTCATATGCACACACATCCAACCCTTGGTATATTATGAGGGGGCGAAGCAAGGGCGAAGGCCCAAATGTTGGGGCAACACATACTTATGGCCGCTTGTTCGGTGAGTTCGCCTCAAGCGATTTCCTGCTCAAATTCAAAATTCACCCAGCCATGTTTACAAGAGACTGCTGCTGTTTCCACGAGATTTTATGCTGGGGGAAGCATGGGTGGTGCCCAGAATTTCTCCCTCTGATTGCAATTCAGCTTCACCTCAACTCGCACCTCCTCCGAAATGCTATTCTCGGAATTTCAAATTAGCTCAAATATTAATTTACATCTTGAAACAATAATTTACTCATTCCCATTGATTTTCCCCATGCATCCCCACCTGCACGGAGAATTTTCCTAACTCTGAAAGGGTGTCATTTTGCAAATGGCTAATTCAAAGTGAAAATTACCACTCTCATGTGCAATGTGTTAAAATGCATTTTATTTGTTTTTTTTTCTTATGCTCTCTCAAGTCCTTTGTCACCACCATCTCTCTTTTTTGGCATTCTTGTGCAGTCACATGTAAAGCTTTTTCGCATTTTCCAAACGAATTCCTCCAGCAACAGATTTCTTTTTCGCCATCCTGTAGACCCCTTCTGAAATTGCAGATGCTGCATATGGAAAAGTGCAAAATAATAACGCTTTAGCTCAAACACCAGCCCTAATGAATTGCCCAAGAGATTCTCTTATTTATCATCTTCTGAGTGCATTTTACGAGATGAATTTTCATTGCTCCCCAGAGAACTTCCGCGTACCCTTTTAAATTATACAAAGGTGCCCCGGAAAGTGATGTGGAAAAGTGCGAAAAATAGCCTTGACGAAATGCTAAATAGATTGCATTTAATAGTGGAACTGAGAAAAAAATTTCTGTTAAATTTTATAATTAAAATAGCCCATAAAAAAATTATTGTTTATAACTACATTAAATACAGCAATTGTTTTCAAAATTGCCTATAAAATATGCTTTTAATATTCCACTGAGTCTTTTTATTAGGACAGAACTGAACTTGTTCACATATTATTTCAAATAATAAGTTATCTTTAGTGCAGTACGTAATATTTAAATTAAAAAGAAAACTATATTGAACCTGTATTATATACCGACTATTCTTTCTATAAAAGAATATCAATATATTACGATTAAGTGTCTCATTTTCCATTTTACTAATACTGAAATAATATAGCTATAGTGGTGATTATGAGAAGTTATGAAATTGGGCTGAAATTAAATTGCCATACAGTTGATTAGATTAGCTTGGTAATCTTGCTCTCTCTTTTTGAATGACCTATCCCCAATGAAATGTAAAACATATTGTAAAACCAAAACATACAACCGGAGAAAGGACATTTTTTACCGTTTAGTCCTGGAGGTTGGAATCAATGCTAAGACAGCGGTGGACGCATGGGGGGGGGTGTGAGAAAGGTCAAGAATGAGATGAAATAAATTCAAATTCAATTCAAATTCAAATATATATCGTTAATTGCCTGTATGTATTTGAAAAGAAAAAATCTTTAATCGTAAAACAGAACAATAAAATAAAATAGGGGAGATTGTTGAGAATTTCACTTAAATATTATCGATAAACTATTGTATGGTAAAATTAATTACCTCGTATTAAAGAAATTGTGCATAACAAATTATTAAGCTTTTTTTAGTTTAAAAATTGATAACGTTTCAATGTAGCATTTTAGATTTGAAGAAACTCTGTATCCATAAGTTTGCTTGCTCAATTTCGAACCTAGAAAACTTGAAAATACTGAATTTAAATGAATTTTAATTTTCTTGTAGACATATATTTTTAAAATTACATTTTTTAATTATAAACTCGCGATGAGTAATTTTATAAAAAAAAAACTGTGAATAAGTAAACTGTGAATGTGTTTATAGAAATAAAAACTGTGTTTAATGTCTAGCACACAATAAGTATTATTTTATAAACATGTTATTCAAACTGCATAGTGAGCTAAAGAGTGACTCAGGAGTTATTGGGTATAGTTTGAGTATAAGTTTATTAAGATTTTCGTTAGATAAGATTTAGATAAGATCTTATTTGCGTTATTAAGATTTAGTTACCCCCCCCCCTCCCATACTTACGAAGAAATCTTGAAGGAACTGTTATAAATCTATTAGCATAGCCGATATATCCGTAAAAATTTTTGCTTTGAATTCTAAGCATCTTTGATTTGATCATTAACACTAACAAAGTATTCAAAATCGACTCGAGATCCTTATCTATTGTTTGTAATAATAATAGTAATTTTATTTCCAAAAAGTTTATAGAAACTTGCCCCTCTAGAGGAAATTGCCTGACTTTAAGTCTTTGAAAACCTTTGAATATCTCATTTTTTCTTATTTCCTAAAGAAAAAATCCTACTGTATAAGCAATTTATACTACTAAATATTTCTTATTAATTTCGATTAATAAAATAGAATTTTTGCTTTAGAAAATAATAGAAAAAATTAAATATTCAAAGGCATTTGAATGCGGCAGCATTATCCCCATATTTTTCTTACCATATTCCCCAATATTTTTTTAAAACCTATTTTTTTAACTTCTATTAATAAATTGTTATAAAATTTTTGATATGATCAACAAGAATTCAAGGAAGTATGTGGTCAATTTATGAGTTTTAATGAAGTATAATTATATTCTAAAAAGTCTCATCTTTCTATAAAACTGAGGATTTATTAGTATGAAGCAAAACCTTATTTAATTCGTCACAGTAATCGACGAAACATTTATTAGATATCCAGATGGGCTGTTGAGGAAGGGGTGGGACAGGAAAAGAGGTGAACTGAAAACACCTGAGTGTTGATACCGCGCAGCGAAATGAAGTGTGAAGGAAACCGAGGGTGGTGTTTGATTGTGCTTTTTTACGGAACCGACGCGAGGCTGTCCGTCACTCCTTGTGAATGTTATTAATATCAGAAATCAATCAAATTAATCATTCTCCTCCAGCATTTCTCATGTCGATGCCAAGAGTTTGAGAAAACGCAAGAGGAGTGCTAGTGGAAGTTGAGATACAACACCCGAGAATTTTTAGAAGAGCTCCAAAATTTCTGTATAGGTATATTTTTCACACTCGGGAAAGATTACATCCAATCGAAGGTGTAAATCATCATTGCCATTAATATTTTTTTAATTGAATCTGCATCCAATTGTTACCTCAATTTGGGCTGCGAGATGATTTGAAGTGCGAGCTTTTATTTCACGCCTCAACCAGAGAGCTCAAATTTAACGTATGTAAATTTACACACGTACTTTATGCCCAGCACCAGCAAAATCATTTATCATTTCACGCGCGTTGCTAACAAATGACTTCTCATTTAGAAATTGGAAAATTAAGAGACAAGAATTAAACAAAACGCACGAGTGTTTGTGGCAATTGGAAAAACGCAAAAACATCCAAGATAGAGGTCTTCAAATGAAATTAACGTGAAATGATCATTTTGGTTTTTACCTCCCCAATCCTTAATACATTCTCCATAACACGGTGAATTTAAACATAGATGGAAAAATGTAGCGCGTGTTTCTGCTATTTCGAAAGATTTCAACGCTCTCAGCTGGGCTTCGGTAAGCAAATGAAGTCCAATCCCCGGAAAGAATAGGCGTTAAACGATCAAATCATGATCTGAAATCCACAAGTGAGATCATGAGACTGTTGAAAAATTGTTTGCGGGTACATATAGGACCGGAGTATGCTAAACTTATGTAATAAGACCTCACCTTGACGATCACCATCGATCATATCGAAATTCGGCAAATTTTACAAGTGAAGTTATAAAAAAAAATCGTATATGTATATACTGAAAAACTACCTTTCTCTTGACAATATTTTTTTCCTCCAAAGATCTCTGAGAAGGAGCTACAAATTAGACTTCATGAAAAAATCTATATCATTTTATTTTTAAGACATAGTTGATCCTAGAGCTCCTCCGGATGGTTTTTGAAGTAAAAAGCCCGGAGTCTGGATGTATACCATGAAAAAAGTTCAGCATTGTTAATAATTTTAATTATGTTACTTTGAGAGGCTTTTTTGCCATACTTCCCACTCTCACGAACAATCCAATTAATTCTTCTAGCACGTGCCATAATTTATTACTCACGCAAATACGTTTTTTTTGTAGCTTCGTGTACACTCCTCATATTGTGCATAGAGTTTTTGCTTAGAGTACCAAAATTTCCGCTCAAGTTAGAGTCTTAAGCAAAAAAAAAAACGAAACATTTGAGAGATTCTTCAGACGAAAATGTTGCTGACAGGTATTTTCGGTAATGTTTTATGGCTTTCTAAAATTATAATTACATCGGCAGAACGCTACCATATGTGTAAATGTGTTTGTTGGTTTCTCATGGGGTAACGCTTTAAAGTCCGTTTGGAATGGACCTAATGAATATTTATTAACAATCTTACATCTTCTAATTACACTGTATGGGAATGGTTGAAGAACCTCGTAGATCATTCTATCCCAAGTCACAGTTAAACATTCTCGGCATGCTTTCGCTTATTAATCCGATAAAACCATCAAATTAATAATGACGGTCAAAATAACACTCTCAGATTATCATTTGTAATTGGAAGACTCTTTTTTTTTATTTGTGTGTCTCTCTCTTCATTTTGAGCTTTTCTTCTTCACCTCCTTACCTTCTTCATAAAACAATAATATGAGGTGGAAAAAGAACAACAAGATTGTTTTCCTAACACCTTTTTTTGGGTGTGTGATACTCGATTTCCAAATGAAGTATCTTTTTTTGCTTTGCTCAAAATCTCAAAGATTATTTTCCTCTCTGTTGTCTGACTCAGTAACACATGTTTCGATGATTTTTCTTTTTCATCTCGAGTACTTTTTGTTATTTTTCTCACCTGTATCTTATTAAGTTAAAACCGAAGAAGGAGGATATGATATTTTTCTAAGAGCTTGTTCAAACAGCCTTAATATTCTGCTTCCAATTTATTCATCTCATCTATACTATCTTAATTTGAAATTGAGAATTGTGAATTTGGTGAGCTTTAATGGTAACCGCGGGCAAATATAGTGGGATAATTTATCAAGAAAGTCCGAATAATTGGAAATAGAGATAAAAAGTTGACAAATTTTCTGTAATTATGGCATTTTAATTTATGCAGAAATATTCGAATGATTTCGTTGGTGTTTGAAACTATTTTTAGACTGTGGACTCCGTTAGTCCGAGCACGCGTAAAAATTTAAGATCACCTGGCGCCTCCATCAATAAAAAAAAACACCCAGAAGAATTGGTTGAGACCACGCCATCAAGTTTGTGTTTTGACCACCCAGTTGCAATAATACTTGTAGCATTTTGTTGTTCTTACACTATTTTAAACAAATCATCTTCCTATCTCAATTTTCATTGTGACTCTCATTTTTAATGGAGCGTAGGTGGTGCTGCAGGATGAAATCGGGAATCTTCTGCAACTGACCATTTGGCGATATCCACGTGATAAATGCTTAACAAGCACGATCGTTTATTTCCTACACTTAATCATAACACACATTCCCTTGACATTGCCTGACATTAACTGATTAACAGATATTAACATGGTACTCGATATGCCGAAAAAAGAAAATAATACCATGTGACATCAGAATAAGACAAACTGGAACTCCAAGTGGATAGGTATCAGGTTACAGAGAGATTGTGAAGAAGTTGGAGGATTTATCTCCAGTCTCATATTAAAATATCGTCGTGGCTACTGTGTAGAGACACAGAATAATCAGAAGGTGTTAAGAAAAAGACATACCTCCATTACCTTTCGTATCTCAATAAGACCGCATGAGTATTAAAAAAAAATACAATTTAAAAAATTATTAAAATGAAGAATATTATTTATAAATTTAGTATCTGCTAACTAAAACTTATAAGTTTTATATACGTAAATGTATACATTTACGTGGATTTTGGCTGCCACAGATTTACGTATATGTCTAAGTTTTGATAGTCGTAAAACATTAAAAAGCATTATGATTGAATTCAATATCAGTTAAAACTATTCGTTTGAGCAACAAGTATTAACATATATGGAAAATATTATTGAAAGCAAATTAATATTTGATTCAATTTCCTCATATAACTACAGGAAAATACCTTAAACATAATTGGAAATTTAGTTCATATGTGGAAATCACCTATATTTAGATTGAACACTAGTTTGTGAAGTTAAATTTCTGATTCAACATTTTCTTATTAACGATAAAATATTTTTGAACTTTAAGTAATTCCATTACGCTTATGATTAGTGAAGTTACTTATGTATTCAAGAAGATTTTAATTACACAACACTTTCGTACAATTTGTCAAAAAAAAGGATTAAACCGCTGAGAAAAGTTAGGAAGACTTCTGTGAAAGCCCCAACTGATTTTTTAACACTTTAAATGACGATGTATCTTGCTATGTATCAATCTCAAAAACCACAGAATTATTCTGTGGCTCAGCATGAGGTGAAAAAATTTAGTCTTTGGAGATTTTTATCAGTTTCAGAAAAACCGCGAAAATTAAATAAAGTCTGCATAAATATTGATAAAAGCCTCATTCTCCCACAAACTAATAATGTCCAGCAATAAAATTGTGAATTGATGTGGTGCATCGAGTGCGGTAGAAGTTTTATTTTTTACTGTTCGAGCTCTACCGAGATAGCAGTACATATTTTTATTTTATTTATCATTTATTTTTTTGGGGAAGAATATCGAACTCTGCGTGCGTTCGAGCGCAGGCTCATTTGTAATCTTTGGCATCAATCTCATCGAAGTTGGAATTGCTGGTGTCTTTTTCTTCATCTTCACCGCTGAAGGTGAACAGTGAGTGTGTCTTACCGGACACACCTTAGCATATCATCCTCTGGAGCTACCACCGGTAGAGATGTGGTGTACATGTTTGAAACATTTGTATCAGTGGGATAAATAAAGACGACGAAATAAAAGTGTCGGAATGGAGAGAGAACTGCGCGGATGAGAAAGACCTGGAACGTGGTGTGTAAAATAAAACCAGACAATAAAATATGATATTGGTCGGATGTAATATTTCCAACAGATCACAGCGAGGTGCCGTGACTACTGCAATCAAATTCGTTAGCACGACAAGGAGGTGCAGTTTGTGGTAATGGAGAATGACACTCTGGTGAGACGCTTCTGGAGGTTCTGGAATATTGATCCTCCATGTGCACTGATCTAGAAATATTCCACGCGGCAGCTGCCCACCATCAAGGTGGCAAATGCGGTGAGAAATTTTGCGCTAAGCATCTCTATATCTCCCCCAGCATCTTGGACAAGAAAACTTAAGAAATATCCACGGAAGGCATTAATTAATTGAAGATGAAATTTGACCGGACACCCGGAGAAAATGACCGGGAATTTGTCATTTGTCACACTGCCCGCGAGATCACAACTGATAGTGGATGCTGTGTGTGGAGGATTGTGAAGAAACCATCTTTTAAGCGACAAGACTGTGTGAGAAAACCAGTAGCTGCCACTGGAGGTACATGCTTTCAATTCACCTTTGGGATATCTCCCCATATTTTGTGCTGAAGAACCCAATTAATTGACAAATTAAAGATGTTTCAAGCATTTTTTTTTGTTTATTTATTTATTTTTTTACTTTATGAAAAATCACGTACTGTGGGAAATATTTTTGTATCTGTATATTAACTTTTTAATACCTGTGTTTTTATATTTAGAATGTTTGTTATTAATTGCCTATAAAATATTTGATATATTCACCTAACATACACGCTAAGCCATTCAGGACAAGTGGTTGAAAATTAATTAATTAATTGGATATCCTCCTGATGAAACCAGTTTATATTTAAAATGTCAGGTTTCCGTAAGATTCGATTAGGAAAAAATCATTTCACATAAAACCACCTTTTGCATTCTTGGGCTAGCAGTAGTCCTGAAGAAATAACTCGTCTGATATAGAGATAGTGTATAGGGGTTTTGTGATAAGGCTTTAAATAGCATCTAGCTTTAGGCATTATACTCAAAAAAAAAAATAAATAAATAAATAAGACACAAATTTTAGGCTTCCAATTTATTTAAGATTATCACTGAACTATTCCTTATAAAATTTCTAATATAAAATTTCTGATATAAAAATTTTTTTTTTGAAAAGTAGGCGAATTTCATCTATGTTCTTAATTAAACTTACTATTTAAAAAGCAAATTATATCTGAAAACAAAAGAAAATAGAAAAATGCATATTTTGCATATGATAATATCAAACTTGTTGGTTATTCAACAAGAACAAGAATATAGGTAATATTGTACTTCTACTAAAAGGGATTTATCTAAGTATTTTCTTGTTTTAATTTCAAACTTTGAAATTTTATCAGAGAGTGCTGTTTAATTTCTCGTATATCGTTAACTGGCTCATGCATATTTCTCCCTATGCTGATTTCCCTAGCTTAAGAAAAAATCGTTGATGAAATTGAACGTATTTTATCATGGCAAATGTTTGAGTCAGGGGTTGAATAACTGTGCAAAATCTGGGGCTGTTAAAGTGTAAATTGAAACATAGACGTGTCTAGAAGTATGCTAGGGATTGAGAGATCTTAAATCAATGATAAATCACAGGGGGTGTCTTGAATGAAGGGGTGTGTTACCCTCTTGAATGAAAAATTCAAATAAAATCAAATGATGGTCACCACACGTCAAGGCAGTTGATTGTGGTGTCTGGGAAAATGGGGGTGCGTCCGAGGGGCTTCCGCCTACACACGATTAACGTCGTTTGAGGGGTTGGACAGCAGAGAAAAAGGGTGCATAAATTTAAATTGCGTCAATTCGGTGTGAGCCGATGAGATGTAATATTTGAGGTTGCTTCTGTGCTAGACTTGGGAGGAATTTTTTAATGAATTCCTCGGTTCGACGACGAGATTTAAGAGGATTATATTGTTGCATGGTGTTTAAGTTGAGGGTGTTTACTGTGTATACATCATTATCTTTAGACACCCTTCATTCACAATCCATCTCCTCACACCTTAAATCTCTTATTTTTTTCGCCCACTTCGTGATAAAACCTGGGATAGAGCAGCATGAAAATGAAGATATTCAGAGAGAGGCCTTACAAACCCAAAATCCCCCATCCAATTGAGCTTGAGGTGAGTTGTTAAAAGAAATAGATGGTTCAATGTTATTTATATGCGCAGGAAAGAAAATTTTCGGTGATTGAGGCACAAAGAGTCTCCGTCTTCGATATATTGTAACCATGTCTTTAATGGTCATCGTGTTATGCCTGAGATTGCGCTCGTGATCCAGCATCCAACATCTCTTGGTGATATAGGTTACAGGGTGACTTGGCAATTTTTTTTTTCTTTCGGTCTCATCGACACCTTCAAAGACAGCGACTCTGTAGTGGAGGTGTCAATATGCTCAAAAAATAAAACGATAAAAACATCAAAAAACATATTCCGATGCTTTTGCGGGTGTCAAAAAATCTGTCTCAACGTTATTTCATCAAATTGTTAGTCACAATTAACCGCAATCTTCGTGATAATATCTCGCTGATATTGACTACATAATAAATGGCCTTTCTATCCCTTAATCGCACTAAGAACTCGGGAGTTCTAAGGTAGGGGTATATTACATAGGAAGAATATACTGTTTCTTGTTATACAATCGCATTATCAACAGGTCTCATTGTTCTTCTGAGCACCAACGCCATAGGTGTGCTTAAATGTCTTTATTGATTGGTGATGGTCACAAAAGGAAGGAATTATCATAAGAATGTAACATATGACTCACATGCTCAACGATACTACTTATAAAAAAAATGTGTGTTAAAGAGTCGTCATCGTTGTATAATGATGTCGAATACCTTGTTAAAATGTAAACAAATCGTAAAGTTGAGATCTAACATATTAAATGGTCACTGTCAATTAAAAATCGGTTAATGCTCTCTGATATATGGTCACGTGAAAAAAAAACAAATAATAATAATAATAATAATGATCGCACAACATTCCATAGAGGAAAGGCCTTCTAGCATTATGTCATTTCTGGCCATGCATTATTTTATACAGGAATGGGGTTATCAGTCTCATACCCGTAGAATCAAGAGTGCAATGAGGCTTATTGGATGCTATTCAAACAGATTAAACGCCAGAAAAATTTCTGATAACCTAAACGAGATTCGAACCCGAGGAACTTGCATTATAGTGGGAGTACTCTGTTATTTGATCTATTGATTGTCAATTTTACACGTATTATTACAAATAAAAAACGAAAGTTTTTATTATAAACCTAATTATTATCATAATATTCAAAGAATATTTCAAGAAATTCTATTTCTATTTTAAGAAAGAAAATTAATCTGACGTATGAATTACCGACTAATTCCCTTCTGTATCAAAAACCATTCTCAAAATGGAGCATTTTGATGCAATCATATATACATTGTGCAAGCGATTTACTTTAAAATGATCTACTTTGACGAAATTACATTGCAATGCGTGCTATGAAAAAGTTTTGTCAAAATAATAAGAAAAGTTTGTCAAAAAAATGTTTTCCCATACAGAATATGATACAGTTTTTTTTTTATCAAATTGGTGGGCGGCCACATGAATCTTGTTAAAAATTTATCAAAAGGATGTTTTTCCATATAAAATGTTAGAAAGTTTTGTAAAATTGGTAAACAACAACCTTTTGACAAATTTTTAACAAAATGAATTTGTTCGCTTCACACGCTTTTATCTCAGAGTAGGGGCAAGACACTCTTTTTTCATATTCACAGTCAAAATATACTTACATTAATTTACAAATCAAATGGCCTTTACACACTAATGGCTTCTACACACTAGAGAAATTTATGTCCATATTGAAATAAATTGCCTACGCTTCTATAGGAGAAACTGGCAAATATGGACATAAATTTCTCTAGTGTGTAGAGGCTATAAGAGAAAATGTCCATATTGAAGTAAATTGCCTACGCTTCTATAGGAAAAACTGGCAAATATGGACATAAATTTCTCTAGTGTGTAGAGTCCATAAGACAAAGTATTATTTATTACGCATTTTTACTAACATTTAAAAAATACCATTTAAAAATGGCATTAAAATTTTTCAATGGAGACATATACGAAATGAGGTCTCTTCAGTTGCACAGTACACAACTTTGATTTTTTTTGTCGAAGATACCTGCTTTTATTTAAAAAGTTTCGCTTTTTAAAAATTATGTCAATCACTTACGGTGAGAAGCCGCCATTTACAGAGCATTTTTGTGGTTTCGAATTCCTTACGCTGGATTCATTCCCCTCAATTTCTATTTTAAGAAGAAGGGGTGTCTTGAGGAATTTATTTTATTTATTAGTGCAATATTTGTCTTGTGCCCCGGAAGGTTTCCTATAGATATAACCTCCATCCCCAAAATGGACGAGACGGAGAGACCATCAGAGCTTCTCGCATCGCCTGGAATTCCCCTCGCTATTTTCCAGTGCAATAAATTCCTGGTACTCGTGCAAATTGCGAACAATGGGAAATTAAGGAGACACTCCGGAAGGAAGAAATAGAGTGAGATCAAGGCTCCCCCTCTTGAGGGTGAAAATAAGACGGTGAAGGTGGAACTTTGGAAGAAGTTCCCGGTACAACTTCTTAAAGTTGTGACAGGCAAGTCGGGAGAAGAATTAATATCTTTTTAAATCACGTTTTTTATATTTTTCGTAACCACTTTTGTAATTTTTGCGGGTAAATTTTTCAGTAGAAAACTTAACTGAATTTTATCATATGGAAAGGAGACCTTTAGTATATAATATCTCAGACCCTTAATTTATAAAAACATATATTATCCCAGTTTTAATATATTATGTATCCATGGTTAGTGAAAAATAGCTATTTTTCCTGTAATCCAAAATCCCGAAAGTCAAAATCCCGAAAGCCAAAATCTCGAATTCTTAAGTGTCATAGCTACTCCCAATATGGCATTCGCGCTTGCTGGAGTCAAAGGGAAATTTTCTGTGTATTGGGAAATTATTCTACACACTATCCTTCATTTAATTTCATCCCTTTCAGGATTTTGAACATTCGAGGTTTTGGCTTTAGGAATTTTGGCTTTCGGGATTTTGAAATTAGACTTTATCTCCAATTTTTAACCCTTTAAGGACGTGAGAGTCAAAAATTATGAGTTAGAAAAAAATCACTATTTCTGACTTTTAAGAGCAAATCCGAACTTTAGGAGTCCACAGGAAAAATTTCATTTTTGGGTCACCTTGTGACCCAATCGTCCTTAAAGGGTTAAAAGGAATTGGTAACGGTAATATGGTCAATATAAGATGACTTAGTGGATGACTCTTAAGCGATAAACCTCAGCCATAAATCTTTAGACTGAAGCCCGTATAAACCACTTGTTAAAATCTTGTCCCAGACTTAACATAATGCAACAATGTTGCATAAAATATGTGGAAGATTTGAAGTAATCATAATTACTTAGAGGTTACTCTCACAAAGATGTTTTGCGTGATACTTAGTGATCATTTCTTGAATAAGTTCCTTTTTACCGCGCTAACGCAATTGCCCAAAATTTTCTCGCCTATTTCCTTAGCGCGCTGTCAAAATACAAAAGATGCTGCAAAAGTAGAAAAAAAGTACGTATATTTGTATTGTTCTCAAAAATATTCTTAAAGATCCTGAGAATTCCGCTGAACTCCTCATTGAAAAGAAGTTCTCAATAACGCCGCCACATCATTGGCCAGATAAATTAGGCATCTTTCATTGAAGATGCTGCCGATATCGCGTGCAAGGAAATGCTACAAACGCGGGAAGTGGTTGATCTGATGGGTCTATTTGACATTAAGGAGGGCCATTGGGAGCCACTTCCCCATCCTGTTTTATATTGCGCAACACCAGATGTTTGATTGCCTTTCGTTTTACAAACATCCTTCAATAATCCCACCTTTCTCAATACATCTTTCTGACCTCTCACCGCAAAATTGTGTAGAGCAATAACGGACATGAGGCTTTTCGATGGAAAACCATGAAAATTTCGCAGTAACACAATGAGTTCAATTTGGTTAATTGCAAAAAAAGAATTTACGTTTAGACATAATTACGATGAAATATATTCTATAGGTATAAATTATCAAAATTATTATTATTTTATTAGTTTTTAACTTAATTAAACTCGAAAAACCAGAAAGTAATTATGTGCAGAAGATTAGACTTTCTTTTTCTTCATTTAGTTGTAAATTGATTTAATATATGCAATGCATGTTACTAATTCTTAAGAACCAAATATTTTTCAAAGTTTTTACATATCTTTTATGTAAAGTATAGGTTGAAATAAAGGGTAGATGGGGTAGATAATTTTATTTTGCATTCTTGCATGTTGACTCTCTTGGGCGTAGGAAAGTGAGTGATAGATTATTTTCAGGGAGTTAAATCACTTAACCGCGATAATTATGTAAGACGATGGCAGATGGGGTGAGTTATTGGTCGCTGAAAATGATTAACACTCGTAAAAAGTAGCCATGACAACCGATAAAAATAAAATATCCATAAAACTCAATATTTTATGAGAAAATTCTCTCATGCTCAACCCTTTTCCCACAGCCACATTGTGGTTTCCACAAAACTGACTACTAAAATGCATTCATCATGCTTCTCTCTCCATGGAAAATATATCAATTTTTCGGGATTATCTCACATGGCTATATTTCAACCAAGTCCCACAGATGCGAATCACCATCCAATTAATTGCTCAAGTCTCTTCCACTTTTCCACGCTTTTGCGTTATTATTGTTCAAAAATAAATTTAACAGCAACTAAATGAACTCGTTACACCCATCTACCCAGGGATACTTCACAAAGCATCTAATGGGTGAGATCATTACTCTGGGGGTCGGACTATATATGGAATTATAATCTGTGCTTGAAGGGTAAAGATGTACACAAAATAAGTTCGAAACAAACGCGTCATTACGCTCTAATGATGATGTCAGCAATTAAGAGACGAAGCGTTAATTGCAATTAACATTTCACATCTTTCTCGCTCATTGCTTCCAATTGAAAGTGTTTTATAGCATTTTGGTAGAATAAAAAATCTCTACTGAAAGAACTTCACAATCTTCCCCTCGTTTAAGAAGAAATGCATAAACAATGAATTAAGGATGCATGTAGTGATTATGGGAACTTTATGGGCATCTTTACTGTTAAAGAATGGCCCAGCAAAAAAAAGCTCATACTTGGTGCGAAAAGTATTAAAAACGTATTTTTTTTTAGATGATGAATAAGTGTATTGGGGATGATATTCACCAACGGAGTTTGATGCACGAAGCTTTTAATTACAGCTCTGTAAGGGTTGCATTGACAGAGCTTTTGTTCTCCGGCACCCATTCACGCTGAAGCACAGAGTTGAATTTTTCCTCACTTACGATTAACGAATTAAACATACTTTTCTTATAACCTCAAATTATTAAACTCAATTATTTTTTCCTTTAAATGACAGGAAATATTGTAAAATTATATGTATTTAATTAAAAGATATCTAGAAAATATAAAGTTTTAGATATAGACTTTATCCACATGTAATTAAATATTTCATTCTATTAAACATTTTAGTCTCAATTTGTTCTGTGATTGGCTTCAACTTTGGGAGCTTTAAATGCCTTCAAGCTTCAGTTAGTCGAAAAGAACGCGATCTGACTAAATATTTTATATTGTTAAACATGTTTAACACAATCTGAATCTGATTTCTAAAAGTCATTAAATTATAAGTTTATGATGTGATTAACTTTTTTTTTGTTTTTATCGAAATCTGTTTTATAGGTAAGAACTTCAGATGTTTGCGAGTTATCTATAAGTGTATAACATCCATAAGTGTAGACTCCACCCTACTGTTATATCACATGACCCATTAAGACTTTAAAACGATTTATAATTGTCGTTAATTTTATACGTTAAAGTGTTTTTTTTTATTTATTTATTTTTATTTCAATAACTTTCCATTTATTAAAAGATAAAAAGTCGGATTTAGTCCGAGAAATTAGGTTTAAATAAACTAAAAAAGGACGATAATGGTTTCTCGTTTAAATCAAGAGAAAAACATCAATTTCAATGAGAAACCATGCTATTAAAATCTAATTGAACAAATATCCGTGACCCAAGTCTGTTTTCTTTTCACTAAATTATTCAAAATTTAAAAAATTTACTTTTTCAAATTTAAAAATAATACTTTTTACCGAATAAATGCCGTAAAAAACATTAAATTTGTGAAAAACCTCTTATGAAAACTTTTTTTTTTAAATTTATTTTATAGATTTTTTAAACTACATTAAATAAAGTACACACAAATTTGTGTTTATGTTTGAAGTTTTGTGTAAGGTTAGCTAGGACCAATGACTTTGTTATTAGTTTTTAGTTATGTAATCTTAAGATTTAAACTTAATTTTGAGGATATCAGAATTCACAAGAAATAGTTTTACGTTAAAACACAACACTTTTTTTATATTTGAGAAAGTTATGTTAAATCTTTTGGGGCATTTTTCTTCTAATGAAAAAAGCATCTCTGGGCTAAATCATTAATGTTGTGAATTTACTATGGAAGGGTGGCATAGACTGATGGTGGGAATTATCTTTCATTTTGTTTTTATTTCCGTTTCTTCTCAAAGTCGCGCCCAATGCAAGGGGGCATTGCAATAAAGAACTGCGGGGGTTGTAGCCACTGTTTTTACCTCCTATTTTAGCGCGTTGCGATTGTTTTTCTCGGTACGGAAGGATGTTATTAAAAATATAATAATTAATCTTGCTAAAATTACTTTTTAAAAGAACGTGGATGAATATGTAAGCTGCAAAAGTGGGATGATACAATAGCAATTAAGTTAGTTTGTGAAATTTCTCAATGGGCCAAAGTCAAACAAGTGTGTGGATGATGCCAAAAATGGTCAACGTCAGTTAAATTGCAATATGAGTTAAATTATTCACGAAACCCTTGCAGAAATAATTCTTTCAATTTTGCACGACTTACAAAGTTAGTCAAGAATCAAATTGGAGTTAAGTAGGGAAATTAGCATTAATGAAATTTGTATTTTCCCTGGAACATACCTTCAAGATTTCGACTAAAGAGGTTGATGTTCTTATTCATTCTGCAATATTTTGTTTTTTTTTCAGACATATTTGAGCTAACTAAAAGACGAATCTGTGCGCCTCTGGAAGATGCAAGTTGCGTGTGCTGAGACTTTTGCATGTGGTAAAGTGTCTAAATTGCTTCTGTATCAAGGGTGTTGGAGTTTGGGAACTAAGATGATTAACCTGATACTTTAGATGCTCTGTCAAAGATGCCGAAAAAACCATGGACAGCAGAGGTAACTCTTTAAGCAGAAACAACTTATAATTTTTGATGAAAAAAAACTTCCTTTTTATCCTCACTTAGTGATAATTTCCTTTTCTCAGTCATGTGGTAACAAGTTGAGCAAATTAATGAGGATTTGCATGAGGTGCAGTGCATGAGAATTTCTGCAATTATATTTAGGAACAAATTTTTTTTCCAAAGTTTTAAATGCAAAATCTACTTTAAAATATTAATATTTTAGAATCATTTAAAGTTACCCAATTTCTTTTTCTCGATCATGATGATTTTGTAATAAATCCAGAAATCCCTGGAAGCTTATGATGATGTTTTTTTTTTTCGAGAATGTCCAGGAGCAAAACCTAAGTGATTGCGTGCCTGCCAATTGCTCTTTAACTACTGTATTACGGAGCAATTTGTGTCCAAAAAATTACCCACCAATAACACTTTCAAGAGAGTAGCCCTAAAGAGCTTATCGATTAGAGAATGAGAAGTAATTAAATGTTTTTGTTCTTTCTCTGGAGCACAATTCTTTAACAAGGTACCGAAACTCACGGCATAATAATTGCATATGCAAAATACAACGCTAAAAGGCTTTTTAGTACGATATTATTGCTCTATCTTGGTAAATCTCTGGCTATACAAAGATTTTTGTCGTCTTTTGATGCATCCTATAAAAAGACAGTCGCATGCCAAAATGTCCAAATAGTACGAATAGTAGCGCATTCTCAATGTGGCACAAAAAGGAATGGTCAGAATGTTAAATGAAATAAATCCAAATAAAATTACAGGGAGCGGCATCTTGGGATCCTCCCCAATCTGTAACATTTTCTCGATACTGTCTAATTTAATTCAATGATCTGACCATCGTGTAATGTCAATAATTGATGGTATATGGGCCTTATAAAAGTGGGAATGTGGCACGGCATCGAGCTCATAAATTATCCCAAAATCAGCGCTCCTCCACTTCATTTTCCACCACACTCTCTATCTTTTTTCTGCACTCTCTTGAGCTAAAGTTAGAGATGGTTATAGCCTGAAAGTGCCGCGTGTGTTTTTGATATCATGAAGGCGTTCCTGATCTTCATTAAAACAGTAAGCGATTAAGTAATTGACGGTTTCACCTGGGATGTGGGAAAAACGTGTGATTTGGGTGCGAGGTGTAAAGGAGCTGTGGGTGGAGCGAAGAAAATTAGAGAGTGGCATAAAGGGACGAAGAAAAAATTCCACTGGACGTATATCTAACACGAAATTTACACCTCTCAACCTATTTTTTTTCTGTCTCAAGAAATAGTCCGGCAAATTTCACACGAAGCACAAATTGATTTCCAATAATTAATAGGTGCGAGCATCAGGGGCTAAAATCACGAACATTCCTAGATCATTCCCTCGTCATATTGCTGTGAGTGGCCCAGACATGCAACGGAAGTCAAATTATGTCTGATTACCCCTTCGACAAGGTCGTGATGAGGAAGAACTGTTTGATACGCTAGCAATAACCTGGGTTTATTGCCCTAGAAATGCACAGAAGGTGGAGAGGTATGGATGAATTAGGGCTTGTGGTTTTGTGATTCCCTATTGAACTATTGTGAATAATTCGTTTCTTGTTTTTTTTTTTTGTAGAATTACAAAAACTATTTTATATCTTTAAACTTCGCACTTAATAAATCTAATTAAATGATTGACGTATCATTTTTTTGAGTCGTTTTAACAAAATTTAACATGAATATTAAGAAATTTCTAGAATTTGTAAACACTTTTCGAATCAGTTTATCACTAGTGGCTCTAAAATATTTAGTATGATCAAGAGTATAATTATATATCTTGTTAGTAGATCATTAAAAACTTAGTTGTGAATTATGAGAGGCATATAAGCAATTCAAAGTAAGTGGCGAAAGGAATATTAAATTAAAAAGACAATAATACGTTTTTTCCTTTCGATAAAAATATGTTACGCCCATCTAATTAATAAAGAGTCTAAAATATTATTTAAAAAAGCAATACCAATACATTTTATGTTGCATGTTTGAATTAATCCTGTACAGAATTCATGTAGGGGAAGTGGAGCACCATTGAATTTGGGGCAGCTTTGAAATTAATATTTTTCACCTATTTCTAAATAAAATTGCACCTTATCATATAATTTAGCTGCTCAAACAGATTGAAAAGCTAAATTGCATTATAATATGCCTCGGTTCCACCGAAACATTGGAGAAAAATGCCAATTTCAAAACTGCCCCACTTTCAAAACTGCCCCACTTCCCCTTACAGCTTAATGTTATTTGGTCTATTCATAATCTGACTTGTAAGAATTTCTACAGAAGGATCAATCGAATAAAAATTGTTAAGTTATTTTTAATGCAAAATAATTTTTCCTGAAAATCTAGCCAAATAATTGCCCTGGCAATGCTTAAAAAACCTTTTTAAAACTGGGTACCTGCGATACTGAATCATTTCATGCCTCTTTCTTTCCTTTATCTCTATCTTTATCAAATTTATATTACTTTCTGACCACTCTTGTCAAACAAACCTAGGATAATGTGCTCTCCCTTTTGCAGAAGAACATTCTAAGTGAAGAGGCCATTAAGAAAGAAAGTTTCAAAGCCATATATGTACTTACTAAATAGTAGGAATTTACAAATTTTAACTTTTCATTCATGATAGAAATTTTTTTACAATCGCTAGCACTACTCTTTATCACAGAATACTATCCTTTGCGGTTTTTAAGAAAAACAAATCTTCCTGTCCTGAAGAATGGCTACTAATATTTTCCTTAATATATTTAAGTTCAATGAACAAATACGTGATTTCAATTCTAAAGAAGTACTTAAGATTTCATTTCGATTTTTAAATCCTTGTCTTTCATTTGCTCCTTAAAGAAATGCTCTCTTTTCGTTCTGCTGTGCTTATCTGATCTTATTAAAAAGTGCTGCATATTTCGGAGGCAGCCAAAATACCGAAAGGGTCAAAATTCCGTAAGCCAAAATCCCGAATGTTTGAAATCCTAAAGGAATGAAGTTATATGGAGAATAATGTGTAGAATAATTGCCCAGTATACAGAAAATTTCCCTTTGCCTCCAGAAAGCGCGGGTGGAATCGTGGGAGCTATGACACTTTTAAGAATTCGAGATTTTGGCTTTCGGAATATTGACTGGGACCCGAATATTTTTCTAATTAGTGTCTAAAACTAAAATGTTTTACTTACTACAAAAACACTAACTTTAGGGGGAAGTTTAGGGGCACCTTTGAATTGGGACACCTTTAAAATTCGGTTTTTTCTCCTATTTTTTAAATAGAACTAAACCTTATATTACAATTTATTTACAATGTTATCGTGTATCTAAATTATATCATGGTATGGTCTTCCATTTAAAAGTCGGAGAAAACAGCTCAATTTAAAAAGTGCCCCAATTAAAAAGTGCCCAACTTCCCGCTACTGGTAAAAATTCTTTTCAAAAATTTCTATAAAGTTTCAATAACTTTGATTGTGAAATTTCTTTATTATTTTTTTTTAAGTTTTGTTCCACATGTTTTGATGGTATCGTTGGATTAAAATTCCTTTTGTTTGCAGATCCAGGATGAAGTTGCGTGCTGAGGGTGTTCTCGTCAACTGTTTTACACCATATGTGGCTAAAGTTGACCATAATTGTCGCTCTGACAAGATAATTGTATCTTCTGAAAAAGAAAGAAATTGTTCATAATTATTGGATGGAATAAAATTTAATTAGCTATTTAAAGTATTTTTTCTTCCGATGTATATTTATAGTCACAGCTCATTACAAATTTTCCCAATTTTTCACAGGTTTTGTTTAAAAAGCCTTAAATTGCCATTCAAAAAGTTTGTAACAGAAAATTTGAAAGAACAATGAGATATAATATTGAAATAAATATACGTTACATACCTATTAATGTATATATATGCCGCATATATATACATATCCGGTTAAAAGCTCTAAAGCTGCCACTGAAAGTTTATATGGTGGCGCTGCAGTAGACCCGGTAGAACATTCATATGTTTGATTTTAGTACAAAACTTTCAATTTTTCGTGACTAAAATATAAATCACACTTATGATTACGCTCCAATCAGTTTCCAAGTTATGAGTTCGTGTTTAGCTAAAATATTTTACAACTAGAAGACTCCTCTTAAAATTACTGTATGCGATATTCTTCCTATGGAGATCTAAATTTCATTATTTGTATGCAATACGTACAAGTACTTTCACGATAGTACTAAAATTTTGTGCTATTGCATTTCAGTTGGGTAAACGTCATAAACGTCAAAATATTTTCATTTGGCAGGCGTCGCAAAAAATTGTTCGCTATTTTTCTCTGAATTTTGTTATTTTCTATGCAAATTTTTCTGTGAAAAGATGGGCAGATCCAGGAGCAGGTCACCAAAACATCGACGGAAGAGTAGCAAACACAGAAAACACAGTAAATCGAGAGACAGAGACCATGAAAGAAGTTCCAAATCAAGGTGAGTTGACTCGATAAAATGCGTGTTTTTTGCCAAATTTTCCAAGTACAAAATGGTCTTGGGACTTTCAGGAAGCGTTCCATCTCCATATCTTCCGACAGTAGTAGCGAAGTTTCGCATAAAAGTCATAGGAAGCGGAGTAAAGAAATCGATCGATTGGCCGAAATGGAGAGACAGCGAAGGCAGAAGGACGCTGAACAGAGGGTAAGAGTTCTTGGGCTTTAACCTTTCTAGAAAGGGTTAATGGGCTTTTTATTTGGTCAGGTGATTGAGGAGGAGGCTGCAAAAAGGATAGAGCTTCTCGTGAAGAAGCGCGTTGAGGAGGAACTGGAAAAGAGGAAGGACGAAATTGAATTGGAAGTCACAAAGCGCGTGGAAGCAGCCAAAAAACAGATGGAGAGAGAGATGATGATTGAACTGGAGAAGAGAAGAGAGCAGGCACGAGAAGAAGAACGAAAACGTGAGGTAAGTTGCCCACAAGGGGCCATCTTTTTCCCCACACACAAAAATCCCTACCTTTATGTTCTCTGGTGTCCAGTGCCTGGAGAATTGCCCAGATCCCGGAAATACCTGGATCTGTTGCATTCCTCATGGGCATCAGGGACAGATACATCTATTTTAGAGCAATGTCTAGCCACAAGACGGTGTGCCTGCAAAGAATGAGTGTGCAATTGGATGTCTAATCATAAAAACGTGTGTTTGACTATGCTTCTCTTTTTTTACAAGTTTATTTTTTCTTTCACTTTTAACGTGAATGCCACGATGCCTTGATGGCATCTAAATTAGCGTTATCACTAGATATAAAATGAAAGAGAGATTGTAGTCAGTGATGTTAAATTTACTTTCAATTTCGTTTTGCGACTCTGCTTTGATTTTTTAAATTTTCAACAATTTGGACTGAAATAAATACTAAATATCTTAATTTTACCAACACTGGATACTTGAGTATTGAGAGATTGTGCACAGGAAGCAAGGGAGTAATCAGGATTTTTAGTAAAAGAGCGGGCAAATTTAAAATTCTGTCAGCCTTGTTAATTTAATTTAAGGAGAATAATTTTGGAAAATTCTCCCTCAAGAAAAGTTTTTTTAAACGCAAAGAACCAGAGTATTCTCTAAAAATTACATTTAAAAATTAAATCAGAGCCTTATGAACTTAGGCCTATTTAAAAAATTAATAATATTCTTTAATAGAACCATTAATCTTTCTTTTCTTCCAAAAATTCAAATCTAAACCAATTTTGATTAATTTTGGGTGGATGTGAGGTGTCGAGATTCCCTAAAAGCTCTTTTATGTCGACATTGTATAGATTTCTTTTAAAAGAAAAAAAACTAAAGCCTCCCCAAAGTCTTTCCAAAAATCTATTTCATAATTTATAACAAATAAATTCTGTTTAACCCTTTAAGGATAATTGGAACACCGGTGTCCCATAAAGATAATATTTTTTCCTAACTCCCTAAAGTCAGTTTTTCTTATGATAGTACGTAAATGCAAAGTAGAAGGTTGAAGGAATCTAGAATATTTTTTGCAAGTCTCCAGCTATTTGCTAAATAGTAAATTTTTATGCTTCAAAATGACGAATTTTTAAATTCTCATATTGAAAATTGATTTTAATTATTCTTATACTTCTAATTTTTTTTTTAATCAAAACCGTGTTATAATAAGAACGTAAATAATTTTCATTACAGTGAAAATTATCATTCATTGGTGTTGCCAAAAAAATACTTCAATTTTTGGGCTATTTTTGTCCCTATCGCTCATAGAGATAAAAAAATACACCGAATCAGACTCTGTTGGATTTTCTAAGGTTAGATGTATAATCTTATTCTGATTTTGCTTATCGGTTTCATTTTTTATTGCTGATTTTCGGTCAGCGAAAACTGTCTCGTCGTTAAAGGGTTAATGTTGTTTTTTGGATTCAATAAAAAAAACAGGTCATTTGTTAAAGTCGAATATTTTAGAAGCAGATATAGAACTAGCAACAGATATATGTTAACACCGTTAACATTTTAAGGGGCTTTTAAAAACTAATTGTAACACGTCTTCTAATAGACTTAATGAGTAAATATGATTAATAAAAATTAGTTTTAAGGGATAAACAGGATTTTACTCACATTAAAGCTTTAGATAATGTTTTTACTAGCCCTCATTAGATTCTTGTTTAACCGCAAAAAAAATGAAAAAAACAGAGTGGATAGATTTTAATTATCTTGCAATCAAATAAAAACATAGACTTTAACAAATCTAGCAGTATTTTTTAAAGAATATTGTGCAAATGTAGCAAAATCAATTACAACATTTAACTAAATTTTAAATATTAGTAAAAATGATTGAAAATAAATTTTGTGTCTATGCACATACTTACGCAGAGTAGTTTAACGTCACTGATTGTTCTGATAAAAATATTAGGAGGAATTTTGTAAAGAAACAAAACAGACTTGGGTTATAAATATGATAAAAGGAAATCTCTTGACTTCTTATCTAAGTTATCTCAAGTTTGAGTTTCATTGCAACAATTCCACCAAGATTGAAGTCATATGTATGCATGGGGTCACTTTTTTTTCTTGGAGAATGAATGTGGATCGAATGCATGTAAATTTCTTATTTCATATTTTCAGATTTATAGAGAACTTGCAGTGCTATATAAAAAAAAAGAATGCCTTTAAAATTTTCACGTTAAAGAAATTTGTGCAATATTTTGACTATCGCAATAATTTTCCGGGAATTCTAAACAAGAAAAAAAAACTGAAAAAAAGAAATTTTCTCAAATTGAAGCGACAAGCAGCAAAAAAAATTCCCCCAAAATTTTGAGACAATTTATTGAGAGTGCAAAAAAATGATAAAAGGATTCGACACTAATTTATTCGTGAAAATTGAATTGAATAAATTTCTGTTGATTCCATCAGGAGACTTTCTAGAAAACTTTCTCTTGATTTCCCTATAAAAAAGACACTTTCTCTCATTTGAGAGAATATTTCTCGAAATCACACAAAATTTCTACCTGGAAGTGCAAGAAAAAAAAACAGAGACTCTTTTGGTAAATAAAAATTGGATAAAAGA
Source organism: Phlebotomus papatasi (assembly GCF_024763615.1). Classification (NCBI taxonomy): domain Eukaryota; kingdom Metazoa; phylum Arthropoda; class Insecta; order Diptera; family Psychodidae; genus Phlebotomus; species Phlebotomus papatasi. The sequence goes on along the minus strand of NC_077224.1, from coordinate 89,963,958 downwards.
CACTTCTTTTTCAATCGACAATGACACATTGAAAAAACAATCCGAAAAAGTCAAATGCCGAAGATGGATCCCAATTTTATTTCTGTATCAGCGACTCAGGTATTATAAATCATAATTTATTTTTATAATAAAAAAAAATGTTTTTTTGATTTAAATTTATGCATCTTTTGTGACAAAAAAAATATCGAAAAGTTTGAAGGACTTGTTTGAATTGAACTGTATTGAATTTTAAGAAAGTTATATATATTTGTAGAAAGACAAGACCTTTGAAATTTTCTTTAGCACATTTTTTTTCTCAATTGAAAACATGAATTGAAAATGAATTATTGAAAAAAAAATCAAGAATATTCCTTTGAATTTTCATTGAGAAAACTTGTGCAAAAAAATATTAAAAAGAACGAGAAGAAAGTTGTGTCAATTTTCTTTTAGGTAAGCAGATAATTGCAATCGATCGGGATGTTAATCGTAATCTTATCATTTGTAGGAGGAGGAGAGGAAAAAACGTGAGGAACTGGAAAGCATCTTAGCGGAAAACAATCGAAAAATTGAGGAGGCACAAAAGAAACTCGTAAGTTTTTTTTTTTGTAATATATTGTTCTTTATTTAAAATAGACTTTATATAGAGTCCAAAGTTAACAGTATTGAGGGGTCAATTCCCAGTAGCATGCGTTATGTGTTATTGTGTGTTACAGGGATAATTTGGTTCACGAAAACATTTTAAAATCACAATATAGGCTCCGTTAAAAAAAAACTAAGATTGTAAAAATTTCGGTTAACACTAAGGGCTACCAAGATCGGTCAAATTGACCTGTTTAAAACTTTTTAAAATTTATACCTAAATTAATTAAATATTTAATTAATTCAAAAATTAAACTTAAACGGTATAGGGGAAAGTGCCCATGCTTTACACGGTCCCAAGCTGCATAATGACTAAATTTTTTCTATGTTTCTGAATAAATGTGACACTTCAATATATTTTAAAAACAGGACACTTCCCTCTTGTTTTTTAAAAATACAGGTCTTATGAGTCACATTTATTGATAAACGATACGATAAATTTAGTCATTATTAAGCTTGAGACTTTGCAAAGCATGAGCACTTTCTGAACGTCCTTTGGTCGTAACTTTTCAACCTTTCCTATAAAATTATTTAAATTTGACCCAAAGAAAACTATCGATTTGTCAAACCAATATCTCTGCTACTTACTATACACTGACTTATTTAAAATAATGTGATTTTTTAAGTGAAAGAATAATTAGACACTTATTACCACTATTCGCCATCATTCAAAAACTATTCGCCTTCTTTGGAATATTGTGAAACCCAAACTAACAAAATCAGCTAACAGGGAAGAACTAAAAATATTTTATAATAACAATTTATATCTTGCTTGTTTTATTTTGATCGTATTTTTCTTTTTGGCAAAATTAAGGTATTTCCAAAGACACTTGAAATATTTTTAAATCGTACTGTATTTTTAAAAAGCCAAATTATTATCATTAAACGGAAATTCTCTTCTTTATTTTTAATAAACTCATTTCTTTAACTTATAACTATACAATAACAACTTTTTAGACCTCAAGGATTAAGCAAAGACATCTAAAAAGTGAAAACATTTGTAGAAAACAATGAATATGTAAATGGTGAAGTCAGTCAGATAATATTTTTTCTCACATACTGAGAGAAATCCGAAAAAGTTAAAATAACATTCCGGAAATATTTATTTTACCCTGCAGTATTGATCCAAAATCGGTGTAAATATTATGCTTTTTAGGTGTATTAGGAGTTAAAGTTACCCTTTTTCATGGTTATTTTACCCTTAAAAAGGTGTAAAATTAACATTTAAAAATGTTAAAGTTACGAGGAAAAAAGTTAATCGCACCCCCGTTTTTTCTCAGTGCAGGAAACAATTAATTAGAAAATTAGGGTAAAATTGGGAAAGAATATAACAGTTTAATTTTACATGAATTGTGTGATAAAGCCGCCTTTAGTCGGACTTTCGGTATGTCCGGTATGTCCAATATTCAGTGTGTCCGACTTTTAGTAAGTTACCTTAGTATTTCTTTTCTAAAGTAAAATAATCGAATATTTTTACCATATATTGAGAAACTCAGGGAAAAAGTTTATCTTCTTAAAAAAATTTTAAAATATTTTTAAAATAGAAAACAGCTGTTAGAAGAGGCTAAATTTTGCAATTGATTGAATTGATACCACAAAATATTCTGTCTTAGATGGCGCTGATGTTCAAATTTCCATTGTTGAATTCTGGTTAAATTAAATCTTTTATTTTTATCGTGTTGAGGCAAAAAAATTAACTATGTCTTGGCCAAAAACGATCCACGTCAAATCCCCTACTTCGCATGAGGCAGGGGACAACGGACAAACACACAAATAGGGGGTGGTTTGGATTAGCTCACAGTCCAATGTAACCGTATAACACGTAACACATTATATTTGAAATTGACGCCCAATTTTATATTCTTCAAACTTTTTTATTTCTAATAAACATTTCAATTTTTGTTATTATTCAAACAGGCTGAAGAGCGACTAGCTATTATTGAAGAACAGAGGAAAATGGATGAAGAGCGCCAGAAGATGCGAAAAGAGCAGGAGAAGCGAGCCAAGGAAGAGCAGAAAATGATTCTGGGCAAGAACAATTCTAGGCCAAAATTATCATTTTCACTCAAACCCGGCGTCTCGTGAAACTGTCGCGATTATTGTGAGCCAAATGAGAATATTTCCAAGTCCTCATGAACTTTTTTTTTTAAATCCCTTCAGCAATAATTAAGATTATCCCACTAAATTCATTAATTTTTTTCCATAATTATTTTTTGCTGAATAATTTTATGATATTCCTATTTTTATTTTATTCCTGATTAAGGGCGCACAGTCTATGCTTCGTATATTTTTCCTGAAAAAAAAATGAGTTTTCCTTTTTTTAAGAATATACTTTAATTCTTTTGAGTAAAATATTATTTTTAATCAATGGAATTTAAATTGTTATCATTTAAACTGGGTTAAAATTAAAAATCAAGCGTACTGACTGTATTGCCATATTATTTAAAATATCATAAGCTCGATTGCTGTCTTGAGATATTAATACTAAAAAGAAAAGAAAAATACCCAGGTTAAAGTTATTTATTTTTTAAGTGTGATTCTTTCATAATCACACCTATTTCCTTTTTTTTAATAAATTCCATTGCAATTGCCTCTCAATTTTACATAATAGGTGAGGTGATTTTGAATTATTCGTCTATTTTAATTTATTACTTCCCCTAAAATATTTAACCATAAAATTGAAAATTTTCCTTCCTCTCTATCCATTTGTAAAATAACTGAAGAAAATGGTATATAATCCCAAGAAAAAAAAACAATTGAGTAAGAAAATGAACACTTCTGTTTTTGTGGCAGTGGCATTTCTGACAAAAAAAATTTACAGAAAAAGTTCAAGAGCATTATTTAGGATTAAAATTTTAAATATAGATTTTCCTCTATCGAATACAAGTCCTATATAGCAATCTACCACAGAAAAATACATTAATTCTTGAAGAAAATTGACCAATTACTTTCCATGTCGTCCAGAACTCCTTGTTTATCGGCCAGGGCTGCAATTATGTGTTTCGTTTAGTGATTTCATCATAATTTCTGATTGATTTTTGCTGGCGCCTGGGGCTTTGGGCTGCAACTCTTTATGAGAGGCGTGGGCAGATTTTCCTTCTGGGAATTCAAGATTTTGTTGTATTTTGCTCTCCAGGCACGCAAACTGAGCCCCACTGCGAAAAAATGGGAGCAATAGTGATCATCATCTCGTCTTCCAGATGTTCCAATCGTTGAACTTTTGGTGAGACTACGATATGGAGATAAGGAGCTCCTCTGGTTTACAGATGTAGAGTTTCTGAGTTTGCAGAAAATGTTACTGGCACTTTTTGATTTGAATATCATGCTCTCCTGAATGGGTTGATTTGTACGGGATGAAGTAGGAGTCGAAGTGGATTCAAGTTTTTCTGGACAGTATCTGTTTCCTATGCATGTTATTTCCTTCTGGGAAACTTTCTTTTCCTCTGAAGGTGGAGGTTCTTCCTGTACCACAACAATTCTAGGGCCACAGCTTGCATGACGTCGCTGAGAATCAACTTTGGGGGTTGGTTTTTGTTCATTTTTCCTGGAGCTATTGGTAATTCTAGTGTTGGATGACTGAGTTCCTCTGCTTGTTTTATTGACAACTTTTCTGAGAATAGTTGAAGGGGAAGTTTTTCTAGTCTTAGGGGAGACTTGATTAGGTTTAAGATTCAAGCAATCCATGAGGTCCATGATGTAAGGGCCTTGAGTGGTAGTAATTCCTGGATTTCCAGAAGAGTTCTGATGGGTAGCGGCTGTTCTGGGAACAGGACGTGAGATTATTCGCAGATCTTCACGATATTTCGTGTCTTGAGATCGCCTGGTGGAAGTGCTCTTTGTCAGAAGTTGCTGTCCCTTTAGAAACAGATTTAGGCCCATGTAAGCCGGAGCTGGAGGTATGCTCTGCCGATAGATGAGTTCGAATCCGCCAGTATCTGCTTTAGGATCATTTCGACGATCAATAACCACTTTGACTGTGTCCTCCAGGCATTGAGGACACAGTCGAGCTGTTACGCTTGTTGTTGATCCCAGATCAGGAGAGGAATTAATTTCAATGAGCCAAGGATAGAAATCTTCAGACACCATGAAATCAGCTCCGAAAAGCTCAAATGTATTTGGTCTTCTGTCCATATTGTCCTGAGAAGCGAGCATTGATCCAATAATGGCTCTCTGCATACCTGGATAGATCCTCTCTGCCCATAGCTCGAGTTTTCCAATCATTCTCAGGTAAGCTTGAAAAGTATGGCAATCCCACATATTTTCTGCCGGAAGTCTATCATCCCTCTGTCCATTGACATATTTCTTCTGAATAGCATGATTTGTAAGATGAACAGATTCGTGGTAGTTCAGAAGATTGTATTCCTGAGAACTGAAACGCAGATAGCTCTCCTTGTACATCCATATTACCAAAGGTTGAACGCTTGTGATGAGAAACCACTGCCTGATGTCGAATTTCGTGTTGTGGATGGTTAGGGGTCGTTCTGGAATTTCATGGTGACTCTCATTACATTTTCCTATTCGCTTTTATTTATCTACCCACACTCCTCAGCCCATGCCATTGTTGTGCTTCTTCCGTGCGATATAAATAGACACACAATGTGGGCCGAGGAGTGTGAAATTCAATATTCAGTGAGTATGGGAAGCTCCCCTGATCAGCTGATTCTAGTAATACGGGAAAAACGTGATGATTAGGAAAACTGGGTCAGAAAACTTATACCATGAATTTTCCAATAGTTTGCGACGCGAGGTGGTGGCAATGTTTGGGATAATTTATAAATTTGCACGCAACGCTATATATTGCCATTTCTGCTGTTGCAATTTCCAATATGAATTAACTGATGGTTTATTCACGCCTTGTCCACCAAAAAAAAAGGCGAAAGGCAAAGAAATTCCAGGGACGGCTAGAGAAGGAAGAATTTTATAACAAGCTGTCGAAAAATTGATTCGCGATAATTTTAAATAACAGTCTATTGTCAGGAGATACTAAAGTGGAGCACACAAGGGGTGGATTTATAGGTATCTTGTCCGGAAGCCTATGAGTGTGGAATTTAGTTCAAAACCACTCAAGTTTACCCTCCCACGAAATATGCAAATTTTTCGTATTGTAGGATGTTCCAGGTGCTTTTGAATAAAACTTTACATTACTAAAGGCAATAAATCTTAAGTTCATTCAAACGAACGAAACACAGCGGCTCATCTTGGTTTTCTATCCGATTTTAATTATTTGTAAATTTTTGCACCAAATACTAAAAACTAAATAATATAATCAAGTCTAGAGTATAATATTCTTTTAATTGTTTTTACATTAGCGAAACTACTTCTTTAAATTTAATCTAAAAAAAAAGTTTAGTTTTTTTTGGGAAGCTTGGAAATCCTTATAAAGTTTTTTTGGAACACTTCGGGTAATCCGGGTAATCCACTATCTACAAAAAATTTAATGCCCATAATAGAAAAATATAACTTTTATGGATCTTCTGATAGCATTTCATAGGCATCGAGTCAAGGCTTCTCTGTCATAAATAAAATTCAGGCTAAATTCAGCATTTTTTTTTAAGGAATAACTCACCCATGTACTTTTGCACAACGTAGCGAGTTTTGGTGATTGTTGGAGGGTTGACCAATTGTATAATTTTTTTGATATTGTTCATCAAAAGTATTCCTCGACCGCGACAGCGATTTCCTGGTTTTACAATCCAAATGTTGAGGAATCCATCAGCATGAAATTGTGGCCAGAAAATCTCAACATCTCTAAGAAGCTTCTCTACAAGATTTATATAGGATTCAACGGGATCTTCGTCTACGTTAAGAAGTTTGGCATTTTCGTGAGTGAGGAGATAGTGATGAGTTAGAAAGACATCCCAGTCATGCTCCCAGATTTTTAGATTCTCATCTGGACAGTCAATGTCGCGATGTTGGCAAAAGTCCACAAATTCTCTGCATCTTTTTACGGCAAAGTGGACACATGTTATGGGCACTGTACCTGTAGAAGAAGCCACACCGTCCAGGCTTTGAGTTCTGAATGTCTGAACTAGCCACTTGAGTAGTCCCATACAGGCAGTAAGACGAAAATCGTCAATAAAATCATTGAGTTCATCAGGACTCCACACATTGAAACATCTAGGATAATAGGTCTCTGCAATTCCATCTTCATAAAACCAGTGGAAGTCTCTAAGGCTTGAACAGAGTCCCTCTTTGGTTGTGAAGGGAACTTTATGGAATTTATTTATGAGCAAAGATGGATTCCTTGCCATATCAATCCAATCAGCCTTCTCCTTCCTAGCTGTCCAGAGGAAATCTACAGGGGTGTATTCCAGGAAGCGCGACAGTATGTTTCTCTCACATTTGATTAGATACTGTCTCCTAGATTCTCCTGCTCTACGGGAGGGAAGTTGATGGAGCATTTCCTCAATGGTGAAATTACAAGGCATAGAAGCACGTCTATGGACATCTAATTTTTCTACCCATCCTCGCTGCAAAAGAGCTTTCCTCACTGTGTAAAAACAACCTCTGATTGTAAAAACTCGATGGTTCTTTTGAGCTTCCTGGGCGCGTTTTCTGAGCTCATTGAGTCTCTCTGTTGAAATGCAACGTCTGGGTTCCCCAGATTGTCTTGTTCGAACTGGAAGTGTCTCGAGATTATTACACTGACAAGTTGAATCTGAAAATCCCGTGCAAAATAAAGTCACAGCTGAGGGATCCTTCTTCTTGCGTATGCTCTTATGTGATGTCTCTTCTTCTGCATCGTCTTCCGATGAAGACTCGAGAGGGCTCTCTTGGCGTCTCCTGGTGGCATTGTGGAATATCCTTGAGGTATCGGGCTTCAATGTACGACTTGTAGCAGTTTTGGAAAAAATTTCTCGCCTCAAGGGCGTCTTCAGCTCACTCATCACTTGCTGCCCGACATTTTCCCATCGAACCAATCACTTCCGCTCACCACGACCAACTGACTCTGGATTCAGGATTCGCGTGCGCCTTCGTGTGACTCCTTCCGTCTCCGCAGGATCGAGTGCACCAAACATCGGAATTCAACCTACTTTCGCGCTATTTTTGTGCGCGTGCTGGCTCTCTCTCTTTCTGCCTCTCTGAATTTCCAAAAGAAATTCTAGGAGGGGTGCCAAGGAGTCTCTGTCCACGGCTCATGAAAATTTGCTGTTTTCACACGTGTGCAGAACTCCATCATAAATTCCCAGTAAAATGAGATCCCTCAACACAAGCATGTCGCAAAATAACCTCAGGAATTGACTTCTTCACTTCCTCCTTCCTTTTTGTTTCTTTTGGGCAATTTTCCCAAGAGAAATAGTCTTTTCGTGCAACTTCTCAAACTGTAATTTGCGCTGCCGTTCGATGAACCCTCTGTATTTGCTTCGAATTATATTGCGAGTAACAAATATTTTCCAATAAACGATTTTGCCCATTGACGTTGAGAACTTCCTGAAATCTCAATATTTAGACTGGGAGCAGCGTTCTCGATTTCTCAATTGATTTCATTCTGGAAACTTTTCCTATTTGCAGTGAATTGCTTGGCATGCATACATTCAACGTCGGTAGAGAAATGATATTCGTGTGCACTATTTCATTTTAGCGCGAAATGCTTTAGCTAATTTTGGCGGGAAACATTTCTACCTTTTTTCTGCTAGGCGCGCTATCGGTATGTTCGAGCTGTATTATTGTAGCATAGAATTTTCCGATTTTTTGTTAGTACAAAGAATTTTCCTTCAAATCATTTGAATATTTTACAAGGGCACTATAAAATACTAATTAAAATACTTGATTTTGCAATTTTACAGCATACCATGATTAAAAAAATAATAAATTTATAAAGGGTAGTACTTAACACTTCGTAGAACCCTAACTAAAAGTGTCACGGAAGGACCAAGTGGCAGCCGCTGCCACTTATCGGATTTTACATAATATTTTGATATTTTGAATTATATTTTAACATTCGAAGCTTTAGTCAGTCCTTTTCTGGTGTCTGAATCAGAAATTTCATCTCCTTGGGTACTGTATCTAAAGATTTTTAACCATTCGATGTTGTCATCTTTATCAGAATCATGGCGTCAGGGAAAGTGGTGTGCCTTTTAATACGGCAGCCTTTGAATTTTTAATTTTTCTCTTATTTTTCAAAGGAAAAATTCTACTTTATGAACAATAGTTAATATTATTAACTATTTTCTATTAACTTCGCTTAACAAAATGGATTTTTAGCTTTGGGAAGTAAGAGAAAAATTGAATAATTCCCAAAATTATTCATATTTCATACATATTTCCCAATTCAATATTTCCCATAATTCTTCTCAATAATTAGCAAAAACAATTTCAAACTGTTCTTTTAGGGCTTTTAAACATTAATAATCAAGAAAATAACATCTGCAGAACGTAAATCTCTCATATAAAATGCATATGGCAGCAACTGCCACTTGGTCCTTCCGAGTGCAGTTTTTTGTTTTTGCAATATATTTACATTAATATTTAATTTTTATTAAAAATTTTATAACGAAAAAATAGCCAGATAAATTCTGCACACATTCAATCAGGCCTCCAGGCGAAATGATATATTCTTCACTATAAAAAATAACATTGAAAACTAAATTGGCAGCGGCTGCCACTAGGGTCCTTCCAAGTGTTAATGGAGTATGTCATTAAAATTAAATAGTTTGTCTACAGATATCGTACTCAGAGACTCAAAAAGCACCCAAATCGATTATCTCAACATCAATTGAATTTTAAAAAGAGATGTCAGGAAATATCCTAAACAATTGTTAAAAAAAAAATATAAACTCACGTCTATAATAATAATTTTTAGTTATTTTGCAAGAGTATACCTTGAGGAGTAATTAAGTGATTCCTGATGATCAAGAAATGCATAAAATTACAAAAAAAATAACATACAGCAACGGAAAATTCTAATTTGAAATTGAAAATTTTCGAACGCGTTTTACAAAGTTTCTTGCACTTAGCAGAGGGTACTATAATATTAGTCGAAATAAGAACCTCTTCAGTGCGCAGAGACTACTATATGGAACACTTTTCTGTTCTGAAGCGGTGACCATCATAATGCAATAGCATGTAATATTTCCCCTTATGTACTAACACCGAATTTTGTTGATGGAAGAAGCCTATCACTTCCGAGATGGCTTTTTCCATTTCGGAGCATTCGAAAATTTAAATTTAAATTTTAATGTTAATCAAATTAGAAGAATGTTTGAAAATTAACTTGAAAAAATTTAAATTAATTGTGAATGCACATAAAATTACAAATCAAACAGTGTGAATGCGTTTGATTCTTATATTTCTTCAAGCAATTAGTTGTAGTATTTATTCACAATGCCAGTCAGTGTTAATCTCTACTAAACTAAACTTTTGAGAGGTTGCTGGGGAGATATAAAACACCTAGATATAGTCATATTATTTATTATATTCAAAAGAAATTATTTAAAGAAATTGAGATACTTCAGCAGCTGCTTTACTACGTGCTCCATAAACTTGCAAATTTAAATAGATGATAATCCTGGAGTTCCTCTTCAGATCTAAATCGGATTTGGGATAGTGACACTAATTTATTTAAGTTTATAAATAAGGTACAATTCTGTGGGGCTGCCGAATTGAATAATGTTGTTGATACTGCATCCACTGTGCAAGGATGACGACCTTCTCTTTTGACCGCATTTTACCATGTTTATGTTGTGATTTGGTCGATATAGGACTCTCCAGGAGCAAGTATTTTATTCACTTGGGTTCTTTTAGTTGTTTACAATTTAACAAAAAAATCATCCATTTCCTTCACAAACGAATTAAATTAAATTTTCTGTTTCGATGTACTTAATTAGGGGAAAGTGGTCTGTCTTTGAAAATTTATTTTTCTCTTATTTCCCAAAGCAAAAATTCTATCAAAGTTAATAGAAAATAGTTAGTTGCATTGACTATATAGTTTAGAAAATAAGGTTCTTGCTTTGGAAAATAAGAGAAAAATTGAAATATTCAAAGGCTGCCGCATTCGAATGCAAGCCACTTTTCTCTATAGCATATTTCGTCATTTGAAACTTGAAATAGTAATAATAGGTTCCCACTTAGATATTTTATCATTTTTAAACAAGTGTGAATGTACTGGCGTGCTCATGTACATCGCAATAATTTTGCTACAATTCCTCTAGTTAGTATATCATAAATATTATAATTCCAGACCTCTATATGAGAAAAGAACATAAAGTCAAAAAGTATATGCATAAAGTCATTCTTATTTTTTATTTAAAATTCCGTCTAAAAATAATACAAAAATATGTATCTGATATTTAATCTTTTTTTTAACTGCAATTTGACTACTTTTCAAATATTTCTCATTTTTCCGGGAATATTAAAAGTTTTCCTGTGGTGGAAATGGAAGTGATTTAGATATGCTCCTCTCCTCCCATTCTCGAACCCACGAGGGTATGTGCACTTGAACTTACAGGCATGTTTTGAAATATTTCTGAGGAGGAGAACAATATCGATATCTCGTGCCATAAGCACAATACATGAGAGTCAAGGCAAGGCAAAAGAGAAAAGAACTAGGATGAATATCGCATGTTGAACAGAGAAAATGTTCTCGTAAAAAATATCCCAGGCGGAGAGATTGGACAAAATACTCAAACACATAACTTTTCTCCAAAGTATCTTGTATCGAAATTCAATATCTAGGGCTATTCCTCGATATATTGTGCATTTTTACTAAATTTATATTCCACAAAAATCAAATGCAAATTCCAAATATAGTTTTAAACAAAATTGCAAAATTTTTAACTTAAACACATCTTGTAAATAAGAATTGTTAATTTTCCAATAAAAATCTAATCAAATAATGCAGAATTATACGTTCACATAGGGACTAGAAACACTGAAACCCAATGGCAAAGAATACTTAAGGTGGTTACACTAATCGATTTTCATTACGGGATTTACAAATTCTCGACAAAAAAATTTGTGAACCGAAAAAATCGATAGACTAATCGGGCTAATCACTTTTCGTTTTCTCAAAAAATCGAAAATCTGCTCTAAAAACCGTAATTCACAATATTTCTGAGTGAAATTAACAAGGAATACTTAAAGTGTTTCTTTCTTTAGAAAAAAAACTTGGAAATATATAGGAAATTTTAATAAAGGTTTCTTAAAAACCATGGAATTAAATCCTGACAATTTTTTTTGAATGTTTCTTGAAAAAAATGCTTCATAAAATCGTGAGGTATTTAGAGAACTCTCCTGCAACATACTCAGAGAGGGAGACTATGAATAGGGGTTGGGAACAAAAGAAACATGAATATCCGCCTTAAATGGCAACAAAAGAGCGAAAGCTGAGACGGAAGTTGAGTACGAAAGCTCAACAGTTTTGTCTTCACGAGCTCTGTTGATCCCCGCCTTTTGCACATAAGCACTCGAAATGGACCAACAAAAGCACTACAATGTGGAGCTCCTTTGAGACACAGGAGAGCACTAATCTGGAGTAGAATCTCAGGCATGCACTTTCATGAATTCAAGGGGTACGTCAGAGAGCCATTGAACAAGATTTCCAAAATTGGATGCCCACAGAAATTGCCAGGAAGTGAAACCTCGGGGAAATATCAGGGGAAGCAAAAAAATAAACTAAATAAGCATTCAGAGACCAAAATTCACCACACTTCATTTTTTCTATCTCATTTATAAAAAGAAAAAAAAATCGTAAGTTCAAGTGCAAAATGTTTCAGGAAAAACAATATCTTTGCATTTTATAAAAAGCTTGTGCAGTTTGTGCAAAAAGCAAGATTTATAGAGTGTATAACTTTAAGTTAACTCGAAATAAATTTCACTTCACGAAAACTTTGTTTCACCATTGGATTGAAGAACTTTGCATTTTTACTTTTGAATTAAATGTAAAGTAGATATTAGGCAAAATATTAACTTTAAAACCTTTACTATTTCATCAACATTTAACTAAGTTTAAGACCTCGCTTTACTTAATTCTTACCCTCATTATAAAATAGTAGTGTATTAAGATTTAGAAAAAAGTTTTGAATTTCAAAATAAAATAGGTGTTATTGTGAAGGAATCCTACCTAATTAACTAATCACTTGAAAGTCACTTAAAATAATTTCTACTTTTTTATGAATTTTGATATGATTTGAAGTAGCTTTAATCTGATCTAAAAACAGGTAAGTAACACTATTTCTTTAAAAAGAAAACCTATTTTTTTATTCCGATCAGGATAAAAAAAAACACTTTGCCAAAGAGTGTTTTATCTTTTGCAATTTCCTTGCTGCAACAGTTTGACTTGTTGGATATATTTTACTTCAGACGAATTTGTTGTTAGGATCTGTTTTTTACGATAATCCCATAAATTTTTATGGATTCAAAAACACTCCAATATGATAGCTCTGCCAGGTTTTCAATAGGGTATTAAATTTTTTCGTGCGTTGAATATACCAGTCAAAAGAAAAATGAAGCTTTCCGGATTTTTACGTAAAAATATTTTTTATCACTTCTAAAATATTTTGGTAATTTTATTCTTTCATAGAGAAGATTGGAAAAGAAACTATTTAATTTTAAATGCCTGATTAGTACCAAATATTTATACAAAAAAAATCATTGCAAAGCTAACGCCAATTTTTTTTATCGTTTTTTTATTAACTAAGATACTGTAACAACTTTTAACGCATAATCTATTATTAAAATAATTTTAGTCTTATAATACTAACGCATCATAAGTGCTAAATGTATCTACTTCACTTGAAATCGCATAGTTCAATATACTGGGAAAATATTTTGTTTAACCATATAACTACATAATGCTGATTCACAATAAAAATGGATTGTGGAAAAATTCGATATAATTTATTTTACCAAGAAAGTTTCAGAGATATGTGAATATAAAAAACTAAAATGCAACCATTCTTTATTATATCTAGTATCTCTATATATCGATGTTTTCTCTTGTAAATAATTTGAAGGTGAATTAGCATTTCTTTCAAGAATTTTTATAGCTTTTCAAAGGATCTATTTTGTCCCTCGTAAAACATGATATCAAAGCCATCAAAGGGTAAAATTTTGAGAAAGACAAAGGAACATCAGTAAAATGAACATTTTAGGGGAAAAGTTTGATGAAGTCTTTATCGATATTGACCGTATAAGAGGATTGCATTTCCTACGTTCAGTATAATGAAAGTATCATCTGAAGCAAACAACACCATTTGATTTGGGTGGAAAAGTTCTAACAACACATTTCATGCTTTTTTGAAATAATTTTCCAGCCACCCTCTCCCCCTGCTTTTTCCACCATGTGATTCTTTTCACTTTAGCAGTGTGTCTGTCTCTCATTTGACGGAGTGAATAGATTGGTGAAGACAATGCTGAAAATTCTACATCTCTCTGACAATTCTGATTTGGTGGAATAAAGGTGTGAGTAGGGGCAGAGATGGTAGTGGAATAATTTCCATTTTCATTGTTATGAAACTTCCGCAATGGCAAGAGTAGCTTTGAGACTCTGATTTTCCTCCTCAAGCGCGCGCATTTCACGGTTTATCTCTATAATACCAAGAGGAAAATTCCGCACTATGGTAATAGAAGTGGCATATATTCAATTTTGATTTGAACTTTGAATTTCCAATTGCTTACAATTTAATTTTAGTTTTAAAATTATGTAATCGACGCAGATTAACGTTCTTAAATATCAACATTTGATTTTTTAGCAAAATCGGAAAGTCATAGCATTTTCGAGTGAAAAAAAACCACTAAATTTTCTATACATATTTATATTTTAGCATAAAAATGACATATCTGTGTTATAGAGTAGTAAACGAATAAAATAAATATTATACGTTATGGTGATATATTTTTTAAAGTGATAATACTCTAATTTACGCTACTAATGGACAAAAAATTGGATGATTCGATTCACAGTGGAACAAGATTAGAACATTATCAGATGGAAAATGATTAGTACTTTCCTGTTCCTTGATGTTTCCTAACCACTTTCCCCGAAGAAACCTATGAAATCTTTAATAAATTGCTAGAAATTATTTATGAAATATTTTTATTTCAATAACGGTACATCCTAGGATGGTGATGTCCGAGGATGATTTGTAGTAGAGAACTTTGAAAGTGATATCCTAAAAAAAAACATCCTCTATCTCTTCATTTTTCATCAAATTTTCCAGGATAGTTTGTCTCTTTACATAAATATTCTCCTTGAAAAAAGATCTTTTCGGAAAATCACGGGTCGAAAAGACAGGGATCAAGATAATTTTAATCAAATAACTCAAGATTAAATATTCTCATTTCAAAAATTTTTTCATTTTTTTTTATTTTTTTAGGTCTCAACAATTTGATTAAAAAATCTTGACAACAGTACCCTCATTGACTCTCTAATCTTCAGTAATCCTGTGACTTTTTTCAAGGAGAATATTTTTGTGAAGAAGACACCAGTCTCCCCTCACATCCTTTGTCCTTCCCTGGATATGAAAAATATTTAAGTATTATAATGTACGATACATAGAAATTTTCAGGGAATATGGAAAACTATAGGAATGGTTTTTCTAGGAAAATATTTTTAGAGTCCTCTTCTACAAACAATTGTAGACACCAAGATTATTTTAATTTAACTTATCTCAGGAATTTGATATGATGGATCATAAGTTTCTTCAGGAGAAATGTTCAGGAAACCACCAAGGAACAAGAAAGTACTTATGGTTATCCATCCCTTTTTTGGCTGTTGTAATGAAAGATTGTAAACAAACTTCTTTAATTGGAGATGTTAGTATGATTAATAAAATAATTTCCTATTTGAAACATATTAAAGTATAGATCGAAAAATTCAATTTTGCAACTTCAATTGCAAATGTGCGTTGTCTGTTTATGTAGGGCCTGTTTTCTTCTTCTGCTTGTGTGTAGAGCTTTTTTAGTATCTCTCCCTTAACCACATCATGGGGAGACTTCTTTGAGGTATACGAAAAAATGGGTGGTACACCGTGAAAAGCAAATTAACTTTAAAGAAATATTTTCTTACTGAATTATCATTTTAATGCATAAAAAGTCCAAAATTTGTTTTTTATCTTATGGACATATTTTAGGAGAGAGCAGGTTGGCTTTTGCCAGCAAAACCGTTTAATTCTACCCCTGGTTAATTCTGCCCCACTTTCGCATATTTTTCCAAATTATTAACTTAAGAAAAATCTATTGTGATAAAATCCTGATACAGAAATGAACCAATAATTTTAATTGTATGCATTAGGTAGGATTCTTTCACACTCAATGGGTCAAGTGGTAGAGTACTCGCCCTATAATGCAAATGTCCCGGGCTCGAGAATCCTTTTAGGTCTTCAGAAATTTTTCTGGCGTTAAAGGTGTTCAGATTGCATCCAGTGATCTCCACTATCATGTGCAGTGACATAGGACTAACAATCTCATCCCGCGTATAAGGAAAAATAATAATGCGTGCCTAGAATTCCCATTGCGCGAAGACCTAGTTCCTTCATGGAATGTTGTGCCAGCATTATTATTATTATTTCACAATCATGCCCAGATTTTACTGTGTAGCTCATCCCCTAAACCCGTAAAACCCAGGATTGTATGTGTTGGCGAGAAAGAATCCTTTTCGTTTGAAGGTAACAACACGCATAATTTTTCTCTCAACTTTCCCTCCAAAACGGAAAATTTTTGGGGGCGGCTGAAGAGAGTGAAAAACTTTTTTGGCGCCTGCTGGACGAGAAAATGAAAAGCCTCCGAAAGAAAGGAAGGCACAAATATCACGCGCTCGGGAAATGCCGAGAGACAGAAAAAGCTGAATACTGATAAAGTTAATATTTTTCCCCTACCTACATCCTATTTTCTTCAAGTTGTAGAGCTATCACCAAAAGAAGGGGATATTCTCTGCATGTTCAATAAACTTTCATTGGCCACCATCAGATTAGGCAAAGTCTAGGCGGGTAGATTGTTTTCTCTGTCTCTTGAGACTTCTTTTGGAAGAAAATGAGCTTTTTTACCCTCAATATTGATAGAAATCCTTTCACGCGGGATTGAGTGTATTTTTTCTTCGTTTTTATTCCATAAATCCTTCACGTGGCAAAGACATCTACAATCCTTTCCACAGTAACTTTAATGTTTTCAAACCCATAAATTATAAAGAGATTATTGATAAGGCAGAAATTTTCAGAATATTTTAATATCAGGCTTTAAGCACAAATCAACACACTGTAGTGTACCTTAAACCCTTCAAATTGTAATTTATACACAAAATTCATAACCTATGAGAATTTTGCGCAAGGGAGCACTTTAGAAAGAAAATTGATGTAGTGTATTTATTTCATCAGAATCGTACTGTTGAAAAAATATTGTTTTTCGGATTTTTTTTTTCTATTTTTGATTGAAATAAAGTGGAAAAGCGATTACAATATTTTCATAAAACATATAAAAATGTGATTGTTACTCATGATCTGTATAGAAAAATTACTTCGATTAAAAGGATAAAAAAAATTATACTTCACATTAAGCCCTTTGACGAAACAATTGTTCTCTGTTAATTTAAAGAATTTAATTAAAAAAAATTTCTCACTATACTTATTGAGGAATATGAAAAAACAGTTAATTTTAATTTTTGTTTCACAAAATTGCAGATATTTTCGTTAGAGATTTCTCTTGGCATGAGCAGTGGAATTAAAAGTTCATTAGGTGATGTTAAGGGTTGATTAGGAAATTGATGAGGCCGGAAAAAAGGAGAAAAAGTCCGACCCCCACAAATTTTCATCTATGTATGTTAATGTATGTTAGGCTTGACAATTTAATACACCACGAATGAATTTTAATCCCAACCACAGATGGGAAAATATCACCCTCCAGCGTGCCATTTTAGCTGAGTGGTTTGGGAAAATTGGGGAAAATGTTTGTGTGAAAGACTCCATTTTTTTCGGGGGACGTTGTCGCGAGGCATTACGCTGCAAAATGTTTAATGATTTATTTTCACTGTGTGTATATGTTATAATTTTTGGTGGTTTAATCACCAGACATCCAGAAGGTGGTCCGTCCGTGATATCACCAAAAAAAAGCCTCATACACGCATTTTCATCCAAAGAGACGAGTTGCCTTGAAACCTTTTATTTATAGCTTGTGCTTGAAAGCTCACATGGAATTCATCTAACCCTCTTTGGCAAATTTGAAGAGTTACAGAAGAATGGGAATGCCTTAATCACACGCCAAAAGGTTTTCGCTTTCTCTGGGTGGTGAGTTAAAAGCCATTCACGGTCATTGGACTAAAAATAAATATTTTTCTCCCATGAATATTTTCTTGGAGGGTCAAGAATCAATTGGAGGCTTCTTGCTGTTTGTTCATTCTATATCTACAAATTACCCTCATTAGATTTTTTTTTCTCTTCCACTCCCTATATCCATTTCTTCGCTCACACCCTCGGAAAGATGATAATCAATTTATAGTTTCTAGATTGGGGTAGAACATCTCAATTTATAACTCATCAATTTTTTTTTCCAGAAAGATTCATTGACGGTTTAGTAGATTATTTGCAATGAAAATTAAATCCGAATAATTTAAATCTCTTAACCAGATGTTAAAGTCATCGAACTGAATTAAAATCAATTGAGAATAAAATTCGTGAGTAAGAAAATATCTTATAACACTCAGGTTCCCATTAGCAATGGTGGTAAAATCTCGCAGAGAGATAAAACTTTTCCGCCAAATGAATGAAAGATTGAATCAGATTCTGTGGTTTATGAAATGTGAGAAAATCCACCAAAAACATGACTTCCCGCAGGCAATTCACCAAAATTTAATGAGAATTAATCACCACATATAATAGCTTCATTAATACAATTATGGTGAAAAGTGATTTGGATTTGAAATTAAAACTTTAAATTCAGTTCCATTGCAAAGCCACAGCTCCTGCATTAGTATTCCAATCATCCCAATACCGTGATAGCATGCAAAACTTGTGCAACAGCAAAATCATTTTAAGTGATTATTCGCACTTGTATGGGTTTTTGGGCTGAAAATAAATCAAGCAGATAAATTTTGTCACATTTGGGCTGTAAAATTAACATTTTTCCATAATTTTTTAAATTAGGTTTTTGCAATTAAAATGTAACAAAATCCTACAATACTACTAATAACTAACACATAATTTCATAGAAAAGTTTTAATAGTGTATAAAATTGGATATTTATACACTTATTATTTATAAAATTGGATATTTTTGGAGTTTCTGCCGTTTACCTGGTGAGGCCGGTAATGGTAAGACGGCGGCAGATGCAACCACAAAAAAAACAATGGGATAATAAAAATCTTATCTTATCTTAACTTATATTTTTTTAAATCTAGAATAATTTTATAATAGGTCCAAGTTCTAAATTTCTTAAACCCATTGATTTATTAACAGATATTCTCAGCATCAACTATTTTGGTAATTAGGTATTAAAACAGGTGCTATTTCAATGAAAAATGAAAAGTGGAAACATTTCTCCTAAACATTTTTAAGTATCTGGCTATTCTCACGTGTTTCTGTATATAATCGACTTTTAATATTATTCTTTCTATCACGACTGTTAGGTGGTTTTGGAACACGATGAGGGTTTTTGAAAATAGTCATTGAGAAAAACCTCCAATGAAAGTCGTTTACGCAAATCACTTGAGAACAATCATTTACTTAAAAAAACGTTCGTGAGAATGTTTTCCCCTTTTCATTTTCCTTTGGAATATAGCACCATTAGTCAGGTTGTTCGCAAAATGACGTACAATTTAGAAGAAGTTTGCCGAATGTGTTAATTTTATTTTCTAATGAACAAACTATTACTAGAGAATATCAATGGATTCTAGAAATCTAGATATGCAGTCTTAAAGCCAATGTGATAACGATTCTAATACATAGATAGATAAATTTATTCAATCCTTTCGAAGTAAAATTTTGTTGTGATAAGAAACTGTAATTTTCAGCATCCACCGCTGTCTTGGCGTTAGTGACCAACCTCCAGAGCAAAACGGTGGATAGGCTCTTTTTCAGGTTGTACGAATACACAAAATCCCAATAAAACGAAAAGTTTAAATTGCACTGCTGTGGTACTGAGAGGTTAAATGACCAATTTTGTTTACTAGTATGAATAGAACTTTAGCTCCATTTTTTTTTATTAGAGGATGAACTTGACCTATTTGAAACGTACCTAACAATCTAATACATAAACTCTTTTTCAAGTGCATGGAATGTAGCTTTATTTTATATTCCAGAGAATAGAATAATGTATAGGAATTTTATTCTCGTATAACTTGATTGTCCATAAAAAGACTCCTTCAGTCTGCAAAGTTATCGATTTGAAGGTCTATGATGTGCGATTTCCACTTCATTGTACATAAATGAGACTTTAATCAAGACTTAATATGGATTTATTGTGGCAGACTCGTGCAACATGCAATAACTTGTAAGGAAAGCATTAAAAAATTAGCTAGATATTTTTTTTTATTATTCGCCATCCAGTTCTTTCTTTTTGAAGCAGATTGGAAAATAGAGGATGAGATATGAGTAGGGAATGTTGACAGAAAAGTTAAGCTTGAGAGTAAGTATATTGGGGATCTAAAGTAGATGTTTTTGTAGCCACAATCTCTTCCAAGAATTTATTATTGAGAAAATTTTCTTTTATCTCTAGCTGCACAAGTCTCTGGGCAAATATTTGTCCAAATGGGGTATAGGGGTGGGTGGTAAATTGCATGCAGCATGACGAAGAGTCAGTAACTTCGCCGCCAATAATAATGAAAAGGGTTAGAGTGTGGGAAAATTCAGCAATTTTCCATTATGTATTCCTCACCAACATGTGCTCTACTTTTCCACCTGATGCCACCTATCTATTGTCTATATTTGAATTTTCTTTGTTCACGCTGAAAATTTCCCATCGTTAGACACAGTGAAAGTCCATAATAAAACTGTTGCTCAATAACACAAATTATTTATTAATCTCTGCCAAACATTGGGTGTATAAGCCAGTGATAAAACATAACCTTATAATACTGCTCTACCCCACAGCTATTTTTGGGGGATGTTGCTGATCCAACACCCCAAACGGATTTCGACAAAATACTACCCTCATGTGTTGCTAGAGCTATTGTCTAGGCTCGTGCGGAGCTTTTCCGCTCCAACTCGAAGCACCCGAAGAACAATTAATGTTTAGCCTTTGATCAACACACGAGAGCTATGGCTTGGCCCTCACGCCGAAAGCTTATATCATCCCCGTAATTCAACTCCCAACATCATCATGTAGAGGAAACAACCCCTCATAGAGAGACACCCACTCAGCCGACCAAAAAGCTCCCAGTGTTCAAGAATGGGCTGAAACAATAACAAACAATAAAATTGATTTGATGTCGGACTAATCGATTCAGTCACGCAAGCAGGGGATGGCAGGGTTATTTGATAACCAGGAGAGAGAACAAATGAAGCCACATCAAGAGGACATTGTTACCCTCTTTAACGTGGCAATTGTGCAAGATTTCATTTGTTCTTTGTCTCTCGGCAAATCTGGCATATTTACCAGCTGATTTGAGTAATTCTACTATTCACTTGTAATAATTGCTTTTACCTCTGTGCTTATAATTAAAACAACGGATATCGATATGCATTTCAAGTGGATAATGGAATTAACAATCAAATGCTGCAAAAGTGTGAGCATTTGTATGATAAACACGACATATGCAGTCAAATTACAATTTTCCACACATATGAATTATCACGAAAAATTGAATCCAAATGTCTATTACTATGCTGTATGTAAAGCATAATCAATATAACATTATACGTTTTATGCTGCTGCAGGGCTGGTTTCGTAGAATGCATTTTAAGGGAACAGGTAACATTTTTAATCGGCATTTAAAGTTAATAAACTGCATACTGCAATTCCAGGATTGCATTCATATGTGATTAAGAAATCATAGAATTACATAATCATGGATGAAACTACCAAAAAAAAACTTTATCAAGACACATTGCTTGTCCAATTGAAGACAAATAAATACGTGCTAACACCTGCGACTTTTCCCAGGATGATCATAGAGCAGTGCTTTATAAAGAACTACGAAAAATAACAAATTACCCTATTTTTAACCCTTTAAGGACGAGTGAGAAACCGATGTCTCAAAAACAAAAACAATATTTTTGGATATAGAAAGCTATTTTGTCCTCTAACTAAATCGTTCGAAAAAATGCTTTTTATTAAAATTTTCTTAAAATTTTAAATGGAATCGATCCTTTCGGATTTTTAATGTTCTAACTCTACGGATAGCGAAAATATAACTTGTGTTAGGGATAAATTGAAATATCGGTTATATGATAAATTGAATAAATTTCATAAAAAAATATTTATAATCGTATGACCTTTTTGTAAAGAAGGGAGTAATAAAAAAGAGACTCAACTAAAAAGCAAATAGACAAATAATGCTATATAAGGGAAAAACGCGCTACTTTCGAACGACTCAAGCTTCGAACAACTCAATTTTTCTCTTATGTTATCAATGGATTTGACCCATGGCTCTTTATAGGAAATTTGAGGAATTGAACTAGCTATTAAAATATAATATTATAATGGGTAAAATAAATTAAAAAATATATTGATAAAAATGAGTTGTTCGAAGCTTCAGTCGTCCGAAGATAACGCACTTTTTAAGACTTTTCTTTCGGATTGCCATAATTTGGCATTCTATAAAAGATATTTGATGAATATTGACTTTTTTACATTGAAGTAAATGCGCTTTTCCTCTCAATTTTTTTCAAAGATATTTCACTCCAGTGCTTTTCTCTCAATAAATATCATCTGGTGGATGGGTTAGAGCTCTGTGAGAGATTTCTGTGGTGAAGGAAGTCAATAGACTAGAGCTTTCTCATATGTGTGCTTACTTTTCCGAACATTTTCATACTCCAAGAGTTTATGTGTGCACCAATTGCTATTCCACCAGGCGTCTCCATACACAACTACGATGGAACCTCAAAAAGCATACATAGACAGGATACAAGAGATAGAAGAAAATTGTGGTCGATCAATTGTAAGTGTGTTTGTGTAAAAATATGCTCAAAATCTTCCTCTGACCCTTCGCATTAATGCATCCCTCACACTCTCATCTATATCATTTCAAGTTCAGTGTAAGCTTTTGGCAATGTGGTGAACATTTCACCCTAAAGTATATACAGCTACTATGTATAACGAAAGAGCACTAAAAGCGGCTGAATGACTTGGCTCAGAGACGATAAGATTCTATGCTCAATCTATGCCTTTCCCCACCTTCCCGGAAAATAATAATTCTATAGGGTTTTATGCGTATTGCTTACAGAGAAAGAGAGTTCCTTGTAGATTTTCTTCAGGTGTGTGTGGTGTAGTGGGAGGTTTTTGGTATCGAAGCGGTAAATAATTAGGGAATTAGTGTGCAAGATTTTCTTATATGGCCTTCTTAAACGTCAAGCTTCTGTATATGGGTACCATTGCTGTGCCAAAATTCATCAAGGAAGCAACATTGGAGGATGAACTACACAATATGTCGGTGTCTCCTTCATCAATTGCTCAACTTGTTGTAGGGTATGAGGATTCTTCAAGCACATCCCTTCCATTATATATGCATTATTTCTAGCTCATTCATAATTCAAGTTGAAGATCGGGGTGGCATTTTGCCAACAACCAATCTAATGCTGCGGTTCAATTTAGTTTGACTCCTACACAGAAAAAAGTATTTTTGTAAGTGTTTGTATGTACAAAAATTTTGTTAATTGTGCTCATTAATTAAGTGGTTAACATGGGTCACGAAGACCAAAAAACACCATTTTTTTTTCAACACAATAAAAATTTGTTGAATTCAAGCTTTTAAAATCATATAAAAGTTATAATTATAACATTTAAAAATATTTTCTCTTAGAAGATGAGTTACGCTCGTTTAAACGAAATATCTTTTATTTTAAATCGCAAATTATTTTAGAATATTAAAAGTAGTATAAAATACGCAAAAAGGGCAATTTTTGTAATAATTCCAAAAATACAGATTTCACTTTTAAAAAAACTCCTTCATCAAAGTACGAATTTACTATCCCAACTATTAACAGGAATATTTTGTTTTTTGACTTCAGATAAACCTACTCTAAGTAACTTTGCAATTTTGATTATTAGAATATCTATGTATGGCTATGGATTGAGCATTTAAAAATAAATCTATCTATCTATCTAATCGTGACTACCGTAAAGCATGTTTTGTCAAATAAGTTCCCTGAAAACCAAGTCCCAACTGCTCAATTTTTAAAATTTCTTTTATTAATTTTAAAATAAGTTTATAGAAAATATTATGTTTTTTAGCCTTCGTGACACACTTAAGAGGACCGTAGAAGAGAAAAATATTGAAAAATGAATTTATGAATTTTATAAGAAATTTACAGCATTACAATTTTGATACATAGCTTTCCTGAATCTGGAAGACTAATCTAATTTCCAATTAATTTCCTAAAAGATGATTTTATGAAGATTCAAAAAATACTGAAAAATTTTTTTTTCGACAATCTTTGAAATAAGGACTATAAAATATAGTAGAGGCTATTATTAAACTCATAAAATATTTGCAAAAAAGTTTGTTGAAGCATTATTCACTTGTTGGGTTAAGAAATATTTTAGTCTAATTGTATGCTTTGATTGCCTAAAATTTGAGAATATTTCATAGCAGAGATTAATCAGTAGTACAATGGGAATAAACTGTTTTATGAGATTAAACATTTAATCATACGTATATAAAACTATAAATCTTCTTTATTAAGTTAGTTAAATATTTTGTATCAACCACAAAATCTAACTAATTCTTAATTGCTTATTCTATTACACTTGTTTCTATATGAACGTGTACATAAATTTTCACAAAATATTTTTTTCTGTGTATAGTTTTATGAGATTATCTTGCTATTTTGGCTCTTGAACTGCAATGTGCAAAAAGATACATTACAAATCGATTTAAATATGTTGATCATACCTCCAGCGGAAATTCTATTTGTAATAAGCACATAACGACCCTTTATTTACGCATTCACCAGTTAAAGAATTTATATGCGACTATTTATAGCATTAATAGAAAATAAAATTTATGCCAGAACGAAAGGGCATTGATTGTACTTGTGCCGGAGTTGGAAAAGTTCCATTATTGTGGCTGAACTCCAACTGTTCAACGAGCAATTTATCATTCCTTATCTGCAATTTCACCTCATAGAGGCCTTCAATGGCTAATACACCCCATCCTTTCAGTCCTTAATACTTCCTATTAATTCTCCATTTGATTGTGTACAACGCGCAATATCTAAAACACCACCCACTGACCCAAACCCTGACCTTTCACCACTTTCACAAATTTACTGCTTTGCGGATTGTTACTCAATATTTAGAAATTAAATTTCCATTTAACATTGTCACACTCTGTTGAAATTTTCTCTTTACACATTTCCTCACTCGACAGAGGATTTTCAGGAGGAAATTTGCACATAGTCAAGGTGAAATCCTGATGCGGGGGTGAATATTTCAAGAATATTAGGATAACAGGAGAAAACCTCTCATGCTGAGTGGTATTATTATGAGACGAGCAAGGGAAGATAGAAAATAAGAAGAGTTTGATAAAGTAGACAAAAAAGCTCACGATGATGGGAAAAGTGTATAAAAAGTGTCTAAGAGGACGCTAAAGGAATCCAGTGCTTTTCTTTCCGCCCTGGAAAATACGGGTGGATGGGCACCCTTTCTTATGCCCCGAAAATTTCTCTCACATATTGAATTGTGAAGTGAGAAAGATTCACAGCTAGCGATAAAAGTCTCAAGTCATCATCAGTCATCCGGGTTTTTGTTAGGAAATAATCACCTCGAATTTGTATAATTTCATCACTGAGCCCACCCCCATTTTCCCTCATCAATGTGTTTGTGGATATGGAAGTGAATGGTGATACGTTTTGTGTGGGTATTGGGGCTAGGATGAAAGATTGAGAAAAAATATTCCAAGAATATCCTATGGTAAAAGATGAAAAGTTTGGAGGCAAAAGGAGAAGAATGCGTAAAATTTTCTTCATATTTTATAGAAGATTGTATGGGTGTACATGAGTGTATTGATCTCTTTGAAATTGTGAAAACTCTTTTACTCTCGCTCTCATTTTTCTCTCTCTCTCTCTCTCCGGCTAGTTCAACAATACAAAAAAAGCTTTCTTGGTGTAAAGCTTTCCAACACATTTAAAAAGCTCACACAGAGGCATAATGTGGGAGTATCAACACTACCCAAAAAAGAACAAGAGCAACATTTTTGCTAACTTTAAAAAAGATAGCAAACATTGTGCTTTTTCATTATAATAGCCGAAATACAATTATGAACAGCATATAATTGTTTTGGTTTTGTAAATATATATTTGATTATTCAGCAAGGAAAGCGAGACCTTGCAGTCTCTTCGCTCACTAATATAACCAGTACACAAAGTTTACTAAATAAATGTAGGGAAGGATGGGGCAGTTAAAACATCTGAAGTTTTTCAAGACTAATTTACTCAACGTTTTTGAACTTATATCAAACCCTTTGATATGAAGTGGATGATTCATCAGTAAGGTAATAATTTTATTCATCAAAAGACGAAAATATTTTTTTAATGAACGATTAGGGTGGCGGCATTACTTGTGGCCTCTGTCTTTACTTATGACCTCCTCGCAAAAAAACACTAGAATGTCACAAAATGATTTCGAAAAACCTCAAAATTAAAAATATATATGATTTCTTATAATAAAACATAACACTTTTTTTGTTCTCGAAATAATTTTCTGACAAATATTGCCATGAGGTCATAAGTAAACACAGGCCACAAGTAATGCCACTACTCTACCGATAACCCAAAGAAAAAAAAACATTTTTTGAGTATTTAAAGGAATATATAACTTTAGATAGTCGGAAAATTTTTTTTAGAACTTCGGTGACCTAATCGTATTTAAAGGTTGCCCTTGTAGTTTTTCTTGAATATTTTAATAAAGTGTGAATACTGTACTGTAAAGTAGATATTTATAAACTGTGCGAACCATCGTTAAATTACTCTCTCTAATTACTGCTCGAACTCCATAGAGGGAATTTATAATAATTCCTCAATTTTTGATCCCTCGAAATTTTTTCGCGTTTCAGACGATTTTTGAGAAGATGTCACACTTTTTGTCTGTCTGTTCTTCTATCTATCCCTATGTTACCACCTATATAGGCCTCTATAGGCGACTTCGGGCTTTCAGAGGACATCCTATAAGTCAACCGTTAGCATGTTCCTCATATTTATACTTCGCCTTCCACTCCAAAATTAGAATTTAGAACTACTCTAGAACTATCTTAGAACTAATAATTTTTCTGAGCAATTAACCCGTCTTTGTTTCATTCAAACAAGTTTTTCACGAATTAAAAATAAGAATTTCATTTATTAGCTAATCTGCTCCGGTCTCCCCTATTAGACTTCAAGGGCGAACGAGACATTTAGGAATAACGATATAGTCCAAGTAGCGTAGAAATAAAAATTATGTTTTCCTGAAATTATAAGATTACGCATGTGTGGTTATTTAGATTTTTATATAAAATGACAAATTAAATAAATTACAATCAAAAAGTGGTGCCCCAGCTTCCCCCAGGGGGGAGTTGGGCATTATTAAATGTGGGGTAGCTTTGAAATTGGGATTTTTACGTATTTTTAAATAAAATTGATCTTTACCATAATATAATTTAGCTGCGCAAACAGATTGAGAAGCTAAATTATATTATGATATAGCTCAGTTCCATTTAAAAATTATAAAAAATTCCAATTCCAAAGCTGCCCCACATTCAAAGGTGCCCCACTTCCCCCAACATAGTTTCGAAAACATGTTTACAAAATAAAAATAAGTCTGTAAGCGACATAATGTTTAATATGGCACTTCACATGACATATTTTGAATTTTTTGTTTTAATTTTTGTTTAATAAGAACAAAATCAGACAAGAGTTGAGTTCAGAGTACGGGAATTGTATAATTTTTAAGGAATTGCCACGAGTCAATTTGAAAAATTGGAATGTAAATTGAACTTCTTTTGACATATCATATGAGTTCGAAAACGCAATTCATTGAATTTTATAATGAGTGTCACTTAATGATATTTTACAAATACAGTTCGGTTTGGTAAAAAAGTTCCCGATCTTTTTTTTTTATAAAATTCATTGTCATTTGAATTGGCAGTAATCAAACCGTGGTAATGCCACGCCGTTGCAAAATCATATTTTCGAAAAAGCTCTCCTGGAGATTCAAACAAAATTTGTCATATGGCATTGCAAGGGTGTTACAGAAATCCCGTACAGGTCTTGTTGTATACAGCAGTTACTGCTTCCACCCTCAAGTCTCTCAGGAAAGTTTTCCAAGAGCACCCCGAAAACAAGCTCAACACTTGTGAAGCTATATCACACATACACTCTCATGCATTTTGTGGTGCTGCTGCTGGCCCGGAGAGCTTTCTGCTGCTCATAGAGCTCCGTTGGGTAGTCAGTGTGTCAAAAGCTCCCACCACGAGAAGATTGTTGCGAAGTGTTTGGTGTTTCTCTGTAGAATAATTTAGTTTTGTGGTGAAGGATATACAAGAAAAAGAAGGAAAAGGGAAAGCATTGAGAAAAGTTCATAGAGAGGAGAAATAGGTGTTAAAGCCGAAGGGAAAATTCTATTGTAAATATCCTACAGTGTTATTCGTTAGCAATTACTCTCGATCGAAAAAAATCAAATTTTTGGATAAAAGTGACTTCAAGGAGAAGGACATACCAGGGAAGCGATATAGAGGACTATAGAGTTGAAAGTATATAACCTAGGGGGTAATTCTCCTTTGTCTTGAGAAAATTAGCATGTGAAGCTATGGAAGAAACTTTGGATTTAGGAGTTCGCTTACGGTTATCGTGATAAAATCAATTTCCTTGATAGTTTTTTTTTTCTATCTCTTTGCGCCTTATGTCCCGTTTGCAATTCATTTCGTAATGTCTTATTCTTTTCCGGGAGAGAGGATATTGTTTTGCAGAACTTTTCCATTGTAATAACTGGAATACTGTGAGAA
Source organism: Phlebotomus papatasi (assembly GCF_024763615.1). Classification (NCBI taxonomy): domain Eukaryota; kingdom Metazoa; phylum Arthropoda; class Insecta; order Diptera; family Psychodidae; genus Phlebotomus; species Phlebotomus papatasi. The sequence goes on along the minus strand of NC_077224.1, from coordinate 89,935,280 downwards.
AAAAATTTAAATTAATTACATGAAAATTTTTCTTGTCCAAATCATCGTTTTGGGGGAATGAGGAGAAGAGAGGAAAATGTGAATGCTTTTGCACAAGAACAGTGGCAACAACCTTGGAAGTTTTCAGCGAAAGATTCGGCTCCCCTACCCTGTTGATGATACACGAGGAGGACAATATTCTCATGTAACATGAAATGTACATTACATGTGTGTGCATTGATCCCATGTTTTCGTGTAAAAAAGCTAACAACTATATCATCCTAGGGAATACATTGTAGGTATACCTCTGCAGAGGAAAAAAGCTTTGCAATTGAGCATGGTTGCGTAAAAGAGTGGTTACGTAAAAATGAACCTTGGTAGAGTCACATTTTCCACCATGTGTAAAATTACACCTCAATTCTAATTAACTTTCTGCCACTGCGGAAGTTGCGTGGAGATGTTGGGGTGGTAAATTGAGATGGATTCCTTTGAACTTGACATCTTCGTAGCTTAAATTGGATCACCTCCAGCGAAGCTTTTTGTCACAGTCACTTGGGTAATAAGCTTCCTTACTGTGAATAATGAATGGCAATTAAATTTGGTTTTTTTAAAGTCACCTCCGTTTTGGTGGAATATGGCCACCACAAATTGGTTAGAGACAGAATAACGATGTAGCTCGTAGGATCCAAAAGAGAACAACATGGATAAAAGAATGGTGAAATTAATTGGAGGGCAAATACTATCTAGAAATATTATTGTCGTCTATGCGGCGTCAGTGAGCAGGCAGTAAAATCCTTTTAGCGTATCATAAATAATTTATTATATTGAATCCCGTGGCATACAAAAGTGCTGCCTATCCCATTCACTAGCTACCTCCCATCCCTCTAAAAACATTCAAATGTTGTATCAATCCCATGGCAGCTTAAACGCAACCCAGAGACAAGAAAGAGGGAATTATAATGTGGCAATGAGGACGCCTGGTGGTTTTGTAGCCAAGAGGAGCACTCCATTCACTTCAAATATTTATTCTCACCCTCAAGTACATAGCACTCATTCCTCCCCAAAAGCTGTGACGTGTATCCATCCAGTTCTGAATCTGTGTGCTTTCACTCCCTCAATCAGACTCATTCTCGATGACGCCCCCGTTCACCGCATATGAAATGTATACACAATAAATAAATAAATAAATAATCGAAAGGGCGGTTGGTATTTTTTCACCCAACCCTTCAGAGGGTGGGCCACCTCCTTGCAAACATGTGTATATATGTGCGTATCTCAAGTGATACATGCGGTTTCTAAGCAAAAAAAAAAAGCGTGGAATGTTCAACTCATGAAGACTTTACCACGCATCCCTCTTCCTTTTTCGAGGATAATATATTTATTTTTATTCGTCTTGTCTCTTTTGGCAGCTTCAAATTCCTCAACATGATATGTATGTTTTTGCTACGCCTCATCCTCCGAAAAATTTCAAACTGTCGTGTATTCGTGTCGCTTGTATCCATACCTTTTGGAAATGGATCTCATGTACAAAATGTTGAAATAGAGGAGAATGCGGTAGTTGCGTGAGGGGGCAGTTTTCTTTTTTGAGTTTTTTTCTATTCTCTAAAATCCATTTAAAAGAGTTTGTAGCAGTGAAAAAGTGTTGAATGTTTTATGTGTTATGAAATTTTTCGTCTGTAGCTACGCGATTATATTATTATATCTATAGAGAGCTTTATACTGTTTTTTCATTATTTTTTATTAAACTACATCAAATCAAGGTCTACAACTGCGCCACAAGTACATACATGATTATCGTAACAACTTAGCTATTTTACAGATATGCATAATTTTTGGTAATTTACAATTTATGCATAAGCTGCCCCATCTTCCCCTTCTAGGTTATATAGGGTGTCAATTTTGCAAAAGTTCGTAAAGGAAGGTCCTTTAGGGAATAATTGTAGCACCCTACATAACTTGTACCCATCTGCTGCTCACCATATGGCACGTCCCTTCGACAGGGATGCGGTTGAGATCCTACCAGAAAGTGGTGACGCATTGTTGGACCATTTAAAATTTATGGTTGGATGAAGCACAAAGTGGAGGAATATGTGACTTATATTGAGCATATTTGTGGAATCTCTCCTGGAAACAAATCTTTCATATCCTATCGTCAATCTCTCGAAAAGTTATTTTTCCACTACTCACCCTCACTTCCTGCCCCATTCAGTCTCTCCCTCTTTTGTTTCTCCGAGACCCATGCAGATAAATCTCATAAATTTCTATATTTATTCATCTCACACTCTCATTCTGCGTTGAGCTTTCTCTGCCAGGCCCCTCTAGTAGCATTGGGGTGCTATTCATGGGTTAAATTAGTCAGAGAAATGAGAAAATATATCCCCAGCTAGAGCTGCCATAGAGAATTTTTTTACTATATTGTATTCTACCGATGTCAGCCATGTTCATCTGTATTTCAAATGCTGTGCGCGAGGGTCAGAATTTTTGAGTTCTCTGTTAGACTTATCGAAGGGTGAGAGTTCTGAATTGTTGCAAAAGCTCCACAGCAACATAAAACTCCCCAGAAGTTGCTCCATGGTCCATCGTAACCCCCTGCTGCTAATATCATACCAACCCATGATGTATTAGGGTGGAGGGAGAACTTGAAATGTCTCCCCGAGGGATGAATTGTAACTCTCAAGTGCCCGTATGAGTCACTTTTTTACGGATATACGATACAGAGAGGGATGTTTAGTGTGAGTTTTGGTCGGATGTTGGTTGCAAACTGCGAAAAACTCCCACTCAATTAGGTGCTTGCTTTTCCATCTCATGCAGCCTCAAATGTCAGTCAGGACCTTCGTCTCCCCTTAAGCTTCCAAAGCTCCCCAGAATACCCAGTATATGACAAGAGTATGGAAAAGAGGCTACAATGTTTAACCGTTACCCGTCCCAGATACCCCTTAATTTTGTGGCATGGAAATGTTTTCCAAAATTTACTCATGAGTCAAATAACTCACATAAAATTTCAATCAACTTTAGCTTCTGGGCCTAAAACCAAAGAGAATTTATAACCAGAATATTCCCTGTCTGCTGAGGTTAGATAGTGTTAGGGGATGAATGTGCGTAAGATCAGACAAAGAAGGGATTAATTACAAAATTAATTTAAAATGTAGGATTTTGGTCAGTTTAACATAAATCATTAATTTATTTATGAAATCATTTTCACCACATTGTATGCATTATTTTACCCATTTCATTCATTAATAGATTTTAACAGAGGTGCATTTGCATGCATATGCATGCACACACCAATTTTTCATTCTCTTTAATATAAAACTAATTGCTTTTAATAAAACTAAATTTGCAAAATTAATCTCATTCAATATGATTATTCTTTTCATAGGGTGAGGCAACTATAAAAGCTAATTTTAATATTTTAGTATCCTCAATACAGAAGAAAATTTATACTTTTGCTTTAAAGAAACGTAAGCACTGATTAAATATTTTTGGATTTATCTGCGATTTCAAGTTGAGATTTTGCATGCTAAGTACAGGATTTTTAAGTTTTGAAACCCCTATAACTTTGTGAATAATTAATTTCCCAGTATAATATTCACAGGGAAGGTAGAGGGTATCAAGGAGTACCCGATAAGCTAAAAAAACAAATTTTGAAAAAAATCGACTTATTCGACTTATATTCTGACAAGTCGAAATTGAAATTCTTCTTCAGTGTTGCCTTAATAGATGATTATTTTCAATCAAAATAGTTGATTATTGAACATTGTTAAAACCACAAATTAAAATGTAAACCAAAACGAAGAACGTCAAGAAACGGATATGTTGTTATAAATAGTCGAGAAATTTTTAAAAACTCTATAGACAATTAACTAAAGGTTTATAAAAGAAAAATGGGTGCCCAGAGTACCTTACTTTATCCTTAGTGCGTTACTATTTTTCACGATTGGAAACTTAATAAATCTCATTATAATGCAAAACTTTTGAGCACTAATTAATGCAGAAAAAATTGCTATAAAAATCTTCTACATACTTTTTTGTTATGTGGATGGGAAAAGTTCTTCTGAGACAAAATCTTCTCGAAAGTAATTAATTTTCAAAATAGAATTATTCATAATTTAATGATTATAAAAAAAACTTTATCTCAGAGCAATATTTTGTCAGAGATAATAGAATTTTTTTATAGCTCTGTAAAATATTTAAAATTGCTCGTCTGTACATTTCATTTGTGGGAAAATACTTGATATTTCATTAAATATTTACATTTAACAGTTTCAACATGTATTTTCCTATTTTGAGATAAATTTGCAAAGTTTTAACAGATATTGTATTTTCTTAGCAAGCTAATTTAAAAGAAAAATAATTTAAAAGAAACTTTAAAAGAAAATTTATAGTGAGACTTTATCAAAACCGATTAACAATAAATTTATTATTATTGCAAGGAAAATAACTTCCGTGTGGAAACATCAATAAAAATTAATTGCTCACCCTATGTGTCACATGCACTTTGTATCGGAAGTGAGTTCTCTACACTTCATTAAACTTAACGCGTTTTCTTCCGCACTGAATGATATTGAATGTGGAAACATAACATCATCGACATAATTATATTATGCAATGGTAGTGCGCATCTGGGCTCCCTTATGTTAAACAGTAAAATCCCCACTCTTCACTAACACAGGAAACTCCGAGAAAGTTCGACGATGGCACAATCACTAGAAAATTTTGCTATCCCTCCTAAGTATGTTAATTTCTTTTGGTTAGTCAATTCGTATAGTAAAGATCTCGCAAAGTTTATCGTGAAATACAAATCTCGTCTAGAAAGATAAGACCTGATTTTATAATATCCTATATTGCTTGAAGTCTCATAAACCTTACTCCTCATTGTAATATAAAAAAAAAAATCTCTACAAAATCTAGTTAGACCGACCATATATATGAATTTGTGGGAGGGTTTAGCAATTCAGAACAAGTTCTTTCCTTCGTATCTACACGTACTTTTCATTGTGACAAAATGGTTACAAATGGAAAAATGTCCGTGACAAAAGCTCCAGAGACCGAAAGCTCCGTCCAACAACTTGTTCCCATTCCCAAATCCGGGTGATTCTTGCTCGTAGAGCCTATACCCTCAAGGGTTGATAGTTTTGTAAGGGATAGAACAGAGAAATCGATTGCCAATATAGAGAGAATATAGCGTGAAATGTGTCCCCATTGAGTCAATTCACAGACTTCTATGCGATAAATTTATGAAAAGAAGGGCTATAGGGGGTGGACTTGGAAATTGCAGGGGTGTTTGGGTACATCGTAATATTGCTACAACAATTGGAATGGGTTGAAAGAATCATTTCCTAAAATGTTATTGGAAAGAGTGACACAACTTCAGGGGGTGGAATAAAAATAAGAAAAAAGAAAAAAAAGTTATAAGAAAAGGTCGCGAAAGAAAAACTATTTATAAACCGCAATGTGAAATTATTGTTCACTTTTTATACTAGTTATAGCAAATTTATTGCAATTTTATTTTCTTGGGCGAAGAAGACAGGAAAAAAAATATAAAGACGAAAACACGAATATATTGATTTTTGCTTTTCCAGACAAATAAATGTCTCTCTTGTAGCATTTGCTTTTCATTGTGAAAATTATAATGAGACGTGGTGGCAAAAGTTTGTTTTTAATTGCCCATTTTCTAGCATACTCAATATGTTTAAGCCATTAAGGGTTTGTTGGTATGTTTGTTACCACAGAGTGCATTTGGAAACGATTATACTTTCATCTCTCTTTATGAAAGTCTCGTCTCAGCTTTTTTTTTTTGGTTCAATAGTCTGTGTGGTCGGTTTATCTCGAGCTCATACTTTTGCGGTTTTATCACATATTGGATGAGATTTTCAAGATGTTTCTATTCTTAAAAAAAATAAGAATGGCATAATAAAATCCCATTTGTGACGATGTTTGATGGCATAGAGTTGGGAACGGGAGATGCAATATGTTGTGCCTCATCCAGAAGTCTTTCCCTAAGACACCATAAGGCATAAGGAGTTGCGAAAGCCTCCAGAAGCAATTCACTCATCCGGAGCGATAATATTTTATGCCTCATCCCCTCCATAAGAAATCTCTCCATTTTCTCTATTAAATTTCTCGCTAGCATTGGCTGTTATGGTGTGTGGTGGTGAAAGCCACTGGACGCCTCAAAAGAAAAACCAGTGAGAAGCCCAGAATAATTTACGGTAGCTCAGATTCTTTTGAGGTGAACTCAGAATGCGTACTCCCAAGTACAAATAAAAAATTTATTTTAAACTTTTCGCAAGCCTTTCAGTGAACCAAACCAAATTCATATTATCAGTAGGTTCATTTTAATCCTCAACTGATTAGTCATTGTGATAATAATTAGAAAAAGTACCAAATACTATCAATTGTAACTTTTAAAGGAAACTATTTTATTACTTTTGCTTTTCTACCTTTTATTGATCAAGACTCTTAGAGGTATGTAAGACAATATTTATTCCTTTATAGAAAAAACACCCCAGATAGCTCGAAGAAAACGTCTCACACTGAGATGCTGTACTACACAGGTAAAATAACACTGTGTCTTGAAGGGGGCTCCTCAGAGAGCTACCCCCAATTGTCTTAGTTTGGCGTGGGATGCAATTGATTTCACTATTTTCACAGTGCTTTATTTATAGGTTATTCTTTATGGCTTTCTGTCCCAAAGTAAACGTTTAAGTCTTGAAAAGGATTGGTATTAATGAAAATTTGAAAATATCTATCCGGTGTAAAATTGCCAAACGTCCGTCGATTGATATTAGCGTCTCTTGGATCTCGTATTTGTATTCTAATCAAATTCTTATAATCAAAATATTCATATTTGTGGTAAAATGGATTCCACCAAAGTTTAGGCCCGATCAAGCGATGTTGTGTTTCACTTCGGACTACAGAAGCTGAGATTATAAACAATCTCAGCTAAAACTCTGTATATAGTGTTGTATACATACATCATCTACAGCCCCATTAAGTCCCTAAACTCCCCCATAATGATATCTTCAATTTTTTTCTTTACTCGTCCCAACTCTTGCTTTACCCAACATCATCTTTTCCAGCAGCATTTTTCCTCGTCATTTTGTCCGCATCTCAAGTGAAGACATAGTTGACTATCCGTCCAAGCAACATAGCATCTCTACATTATGATTCGTTTTGATCTCATCATAATTCTGCATGCTATAAAAGCTGACGAAGTCACATTCACATATTTTAAAATACTCCTAACTATCAATAAAATTGATTTTTATCACAAATTCGTATTGTTCACTGATGTAATGACAAATAATTTGTTCATCTCTGACATTTTACAATTTTTCATATAGATGAGGGCATGAGAAATAGCATAAAAATGTGATTTTTGAGAAAAAAAAACAAAAACGAAAACTGTGTTACAAGAAAGTAAAAGTAAATGTGTGTCTCTGTGGAAGGACAAAGGCATGAGGAAGAACGAGTGGTAAAGTGTTGAAACAAAAGACTTAGAGGAGAAAAAGTTAATTAATCGATTGTTAAATTCTAACACGAACAAATTTCAAAGTTGACGAGAAAGGTGAAAGCTAAAACCTGTGATTAATTACGAGGCAAATTGTACGACAAATTGAATTGAGGAGTATGAGTTCTATTCCTCCTGTTTGAATGACAACAGTTTTAAAAGTTTAATTGTGAATCAATTATCGTGTGAATTTTCCAAGGAAATTTGAGTGTGTTTTTTTCTGCATTAGAGTTTGAACTTAGCAGAAATTGTATTGTTCCGAGGGTAGAAAATTCTCCAATATCGCACACCATGGGCAAGAAAAATTCTAAACTAAAGCAGGACACAATTGATCGACTAACAACTGACACATACTGTAAGTTTTTACCCTACAATAACACTGCAATTTTCATTAATATTGCATACACATAATTCCCTATATTATTGGGTTCAATTGCACTTGATTTGAGGGGTCAACTTACTACGCAATGATTAAAGTTTTATTGATAAATACAAATCTGTAATTGAATTCACTTTACTACTTTATGCTGACTCATATTATTTGAATTGAGTGAATTTTAGCTTACATGCAATCCAATTTTATACTATCATATTTTATTATTGACCACTCACATCGTCAAACTTCTTACTTTTTGTGTTAATATTAAATATTCTAAAAACTGGCCATTTTAATCGATATATAATTGTGTTAATCTCATAATTGAAGAGTTAGTCAATGGTCAAAGCTTTTACAACCTTTAAATTCAATATTTATCTTTCAATTTTTCCTTTTTAATTGATATTACATTTAAAATGTAGCCAGGTAGAAGTTTATAGGATCTTGTTTTAATTCACTCTATCTCGTCATGCAAAATTTGTAGATTGAGTTCAGATAAATCGCACGCCTATAACTAATTATTCAGAAGAACTTTCTTAATCGTAATAATACCCTTGACCAAAATATTCAAACAAAGAACAAGGAAGAGTTGTGTTATAGTCTTTTTTATAATTGTGTTATTATTAATTTGTAAAATAAAGAAGGTTACATGCTACTCCCCCATTGACAATTTTGCACAAAGTCTTTCGCATAAATTAAAATAAGAAATTGAAATGCAAATTTAATCTAATTGTCTCCAAAAGTTAATTCACAGGCAAATTAAATTCTTAGCAAGACTGACTGGATACAAAAACCATATCCTGTTAGAGCATCACTCTTTAACCCCTTTAACTCTTTAAATCTGGACTGAATTTTTATTTGTCCATCCACTTGTCCATAAGATAATTTATTCAATACTTTAACTACCGGTATTTTGCTATAAGAAATAAAATTTAAATTAATTGTGAATTACCGAAAAATATATACATCCACGTTCATGATCAGCTTTAGAAGTTACTATAGAATGTCCAAAAATCATGGAATATATCAATCTTTAAATCTAATAGTTCTATTTCCCACGGTCAAAATAAAATATTTATTGACAAGTATTAATTTTATCTGTAAAATATATTAGGGGGAGTTGAGGCTACTTTGAGCTGTGGGGCTAGATTGTTATATGATCTACAATTGTTTTGTCCATCCAAATTACATCATGTTAAAACCCAGTTTCCATTAGAAATATGTGAAAAAATTGTAGAACAATATAGCCCCACAGCTCAAAGTAGCCCCACCTCCCCCTAGAAGTTTAAATTGAAAATTATTAAACATTCAATGTGCTGTGGGTATTGTCATATGCTGGGAAAAGTACGTTAAATGTATATTACGATACAGAAAAAAATCTATAAATTTACGTAATGTATATAAATTAGAAATATGAGGAAAAATGAGTTACTTTTTAGAAATTAACTTAAGTAGTTATAAGTGGCAATAGTGATTGTAAAAACCCTGTTTGATAAAGTGAACCTAACCGGATGCAAATTTTATGAAAATTTGTCGAAAAATGTATAAAATGATGCTAATAATAATGCTAATGGTCTCTATTATAATGGTCAAATCTATTCTATTCATCATTTTATGTTTTGTTTATGAACTAAGATATATAGAGGAAAGCTCCCATATTTCGTACGATCCCAAGCTTCTTAATGACTAAATTTATCCTATGTTCCTTAATAAATATGATTCATCGCATCCATATTTTAAAACCCGGGGAAATTTCCATTTAAAATATATTACAGAGTAGCATTTATTGAGAAACATAGGAAAAATTTAGTAAATACGAAGCTTTTGGATCGTACGAAACATGGGCAGTTTCCCCTACACTTGAAATCTATTCAACAAAGCAGAAAAGCTTAACCAGATAAAATAATTTTCTAGCTATAAACCAGTATAAAATTACACCTTTCATGCGCCAGAAATATTTTGTGGCTATGCAAATTATGTATATAAATTTGAAACTTTCCCCAATTTTCCTAATTATTGCTGACATATTATGATCTTAATAACATGGTGAATAAATGACACAGAGCTGTAAAATTTAGTATAAAATGAAAATTTTCCTCTAAATATTATGATTTGCTGTGAAAATTATTTGAAATTGTCAAGTATCATTTTCCACAGTATCACTTCAGCATACAGTATGCAATATTAAAGTATTAGTAACTGTCATTAAGTTTAAGTTGAAAGTTTTGCATATTTCACTTTTATTGCCAACCTTTCAAGATAGGGTTGTTAAATCCACTTTCAGCTTCATATTTCACAGTGTGTGGAAATTCTTGTGTGTACTTTTATATTTTATTTCATTTTTTTCTTCCTGCTATATAAAACATTTCGTGTCTATTTAACTTCATATTTCGCGTATTTGTACATCGCTTAAATTTCCTCTTCTCCCTAATTTCCATTTCCTCGAACAGGTGAGATAACACCGTGAGATGTTTGTCAGTGGAGGATGAAATGTGCAAAAGAAAAACATAGACGTTGGCTTGAGAAGTACATGGCATACAGCAAGTGATATAATCCACACTTTTCATAATCTTACCCATACTTATTCTGAGCAACAGGTTTAATATTTCCCTTAAACTTTTTTCCGCACATTTATTGTCTCAGAAAATATAATTACTTTTGACTTTCGAGCGGATTTCGTGCAAGGATGACCAAAAAAATAACGAAAGAATAAAGAGTAGTAAAATGAAAGTTGAGCGAAAGTAAGCTTTTGCAGAGCTTTTTGCATATGCAAAGTATTCTTCTCAAACCCCCCATGGAACATTTATGGACTGTCATTTGCATAAAACTATCGCGTATATAATTATCAAGTAATTACATAGTGTTATTTATGGGATGTTTAATCTCCACAAATGCTTTCAAACATATTTCCACAGATTTTATATGCACCGTGAAATATTATTTTTGCCCAGTAATTCATGGGAGCTTTTCCATATGATAACAGCAATTCACACGCATCCTCATGAGTATCGCTCGTAGAATTCAGAGAGAGTTTCTCATATTTCTTAGGAACCTCTTGTAATCCACTTCCTTTCGTATTATATATTCATTTTTGCACACTTCTTGACTATAAATAAATTTCTTGCCATAAATAAAATACTGAGAGGGGTTGAGTATGATTGGGATTTCATTCAAATTAAAGAGAAACTCCCGTATAAGCGAAAGGTTCAATAAATTTCAGTCATTCTTACTCTTGTTAGTGATATTAATTCACATGTCTTTCTGTTTTCTACAATTATATACGAAAATAAATGAACATTTTATGTAAATACATACAAAATAATATAATTAATTCAGTAAGTTTGCCTCTCCTGGCGAAATTCTTATCACTCGGTATGAAATAAGAGTTTATATGGTACACTAAAAAGTTGTAAAATATTTTAAATTCCTTTAAATATGAGCCTTTCAAGTTATGAAAACTATTTCAAAGCAATTTCAAACATTTTTAATCTTGTAAATTATACTTTATTAGTTCGAGTATGTTATTACTCAAAAAATGACTTATATTTGGATAAAATATAATTTTTGATTAATGTTCAAAGTTTTCATCTCCACTTTCTATTTTTTCATTTTAAACGGAATATTTTAATAATTTTAGGCAACAATTCAAGCATATTTATAGGAGGATGTGAGTAGTCTCGATTTATATAATATGCATATTAATATGAATAATGCATATTACGCATAATTCCAAAGAGAGTTGTAGAAAGCATTGGGTCATGCGAAACTGCCTCATTTTCCCTTATCAAATGATACGCTCAAAATATTTGTTGTTTGATCCTGGTCTTTTTCACCAATTTTAACTTTAGATCTGCGAGAGCATGACTGTTATTAATGTTAGGGCAAGTCAATTAAGCGACAGAAAACCAGATTAATGGATTTATTTTAGTGAATCGTCTATCAGCCAGTTTCACCACAGTTGATCAATTTCCACGTGATAGTTAGTACAAGTAGTTAAGTGTATGTAATAATTTTCATGAATATTATAACATAAAATAAATTTTCAGTAAGAATCCAACTCGAGGTAAAATATTATATTCTTATCATTCTTTAGAATGTATAAAACTTATTTTTTTACTTTAATAACTTTGCAATTTTAATAACTTTAACTGCCACGAATGTATAATTTTAATATCATTTACTCAATTTAGATTTAAGCATTTTCCAAATATAAATAAGTTTGAATATATTGCGTTCTCTGATTGATTGGAGCTCAATGATAATCTGGAAAAATACTATGGTTAAGCAATGAGGAATTCTGTAACAATATGACAATGCCACATCACAAATATAAAACTTTTTATGTAGTAAATTCAGAAGGAATTAATCGAAAACCCGGTTGAAGCAAAGGTTTAGAGCTCCTTGTAATGGCTATTTGATACACATACTGGGCTTTAATATTGTCGTGCTCCCAAATTTACCACGAAAATTTGCCATATGATAAAATTCCCCTACTGGTATCATATCTTGGTATACATCTCATTAAAATTATAATGCGATTTAAATTAATTGTCGCTAATGTACGATCATCAAATAGGTAATTTGTTTTTTAAATCATTTGATATTACGAATTTAATTAATTTTTTTTAAAAAGATAGACGCGAAGTGGTTTAAATTGGTCGAAAACATAAATATTTTCACATTAAAAAATCAATGGGAATAGCATTATTTTTCCAGTAGGTAAAATCGACTTATTTTATCAAAAAATACATAACGTTTTATTTATTAAGTGATTCAAAAACACAAATCACATATATGAATGCCCATAGTAATAATTAATGTGAACTGCATTAATATTTTGATGAACAAATGTGATAACATTGTAAAACTTTTAAAATTCGGTACACACACGCTTAACTCTTTATCAAATTCATGTCACTAGATACGAACCAAAAAATTAAGGATATTATCCTGTTCCTTTTTAAGGAATTTCTTAGTGAACAGATAGCAAAAAAAGTATATTTGAAAAAGTATGCTTCACAGCAAATATACAGATATTAGCTTTTCTCCAGTATAGAACATTCTCCCAATACTCTTTGGCACTATTCTTATTAACACAATTCTATCTACTCCAGTTGTTGGTCAAACAAATCTGATGAATGTTTTAAATTCTAATAATAATACTTTCTCAATACCATGACGAACATTGAAAAAACATGAATTGAATACTCAATATCAATTAGATTTTTAATCAACTTCCATGAGTCCTTATAAAAGCTTCTTTTAGTTAGTAAAATTCTCCAATGTTAAATTAATTAAAATTCATGTAAGCAAAATTTTGATTTATTTACCAACCAAAAAATAATTTATTGATCATTTACTGATCAAATGATTTATGCTTTATTTAAATATCTAACAGATAAAACCCAACATTGCAATTAATTTTTAAATAAATTGACAAGAATGAAGTTGATAAATATATTTTTTATCTCAACTTGTCAAACACTTGCGTAATATTACAGCGATTTTAATCACAATGATGTATTATTGCAAGAAATCGTGTGATATTGTTACATTCAGAATAATTTATTGTGTGAAATAAAAGTCTCGTAGTGTTAGGAAAACTGCACAATTATGACTATTTTGAATCGTGTGGTAATAAAACCTCCTCACGATTCCTTTTCGTGTTCTGACGTCCTCAAAAGAGCTCTTAAGGCAATGTGTAAAATTGTTAACAGCAAATTTATTCCCCAAACCACGACTTTGTGGAATCTCAAACACAGAAACATCATTTCATTTTACAGATTTAAATGGAAGTAAAAATATTTACAATCTCTGTGTTCTTGAGAGTTGGGGCAGTGAGACACTGAAAATTATTACCCCAAGAATGGGCAGGGAGAGGAGCTCTAAAAAAAAAGTTTCTCAGTCCCATGGATTAGAAAATTTACATTGGAAATTTTATTTTCACCTCATATCTCTCATCTTCCCACCCAAGCTTTTTAGCCCTGCCAGAAAATGTGAAAGAAGCAGCAAAATGATAATAACTGGAAAATTTTCTCATTTCTCCATTTCATGCTTTCTCATCTCAAATTAATGTGTTAGTCACAGAAAAGGAAATTAGACAGTGGTAAGTAGGATGAAAAATAAATAGAATTGCATGGAAAATGTCGCCCAAATCCAATTGTATTCCATTTGCATAACCCAATTGCGCGAGGGGTTGGGTTTTTGGGACGCGTATTTTGGTGTCGCTCCTATGCTAATTGTGAGTAAATTGTCGATAATATTTGATAATGTACGCCAAATGTTAACAGACAAGGGGTGAGTTATACATAGAAACCTATGAAAGTTTCCACAAAAATGTTTTACGAAACTCGAAAGTTTTTTCTTTTTTGTTTCGTCAAACTCGAAAAAATTCCAAAGTGAATTCGAACTAGGAAAAAGTTGTGTTTTATGCCAAGCGCACAATAACTTTTGTTAGTAAACGCATGTTTTCAAAATTTCCTATGAGAGTGAGCGAGATGACTACATCTAGATCTCACTCACTCTTATTGAAATGTGAAAAACATGTTTACAAGAGAAAAGTTTTTGTGCATTGTAAATTATAAAAAGATCAATATTATCATAAAAATCAAATTATGAAAACAAAGTTTTCAGGCATCTTTGAAAACCAAAAAAAAAAACTTTAATTACATTCTAAAATATGCCAAGATATTTTCAAAATTTAATTTAAAAAAAAAAAACAAAAATAATGAATCATCAATGAATTAATGAATAATCAAAAACAAGTTTATTTTTAATTTTAAAATCGATCACCCATTGAAATTTTTAATGTTATGGAAGATCCTGTAGAGAAATTCTGTAACAGTATGACAATGTCATATGACAAATATAAACTCAGCTAAAATTGTTATGTGGTTAGTTCGGAAAAAATCGTAAATCAGATTGATATCAGTTACTAAGAGCTTCATAGAGATCCTTGCAACAGTCATTCGACGCTCACTGGGCTTTAATGTTGTTCTGATCACAAATTTACCATTAAAATTTGTCATATGGCATTGTCATATCGTTATACAGAATTCCCCTACTGGTCTCATTCTCAAAATGTTCTTTAATATGTGTAAAATTCTCAATAAAAAAAGAAATAATAGAAAAGCGACTAGGGGGAAGTGGGAAACCTTTAAAATATGGCATTTTTTTTTAATTTCTAAATTGAACTGGTCCATAAACCAAGAGTCAAACTAAATAGTTCACTAGTTCTTCTTCAAATATAGTCTTTTTTAAAACCAATTAATTTTTAACGTTCCATTTTCCCATAAAACCCTAGAAACCCTTAAAGATTCGCGATACCCGGGAAACAAAAACCTAACTGTGAGATATGCCAATGATTCACCCCTTGGTAACAGTCACAAAATGAATACTAAAAGCTTTGGCAGAATATTGATGCGAGACAATTACCCAAAAATTCGATTACCAACCTATTTTTTCTATAAAATTTCGCTTTCTTCTCTAAAAGATAGATTTTCAAAATTACTTTTACGGGATTACCCTTTAATAGGCCATGTACTCTTGTTGGGATAGAAAATCTATAGAGGGTTTTGCAATTAGAGTGGAGAGTGGAAAATGATTGGGAAAATTAAATTTGAAATTTGTGTGAAATATTTGCGTGAAATTGCTACATGAATTTCATGCTGTCGTCATTGTTGTGTTGAATAAATAAGTTCAAATTGATTTTCCCATCATTTTCAGAAACTCCCCATCAATTTTCCCTCATTCTACCTTCTCTGACCCTTCTCTACATTCTTGCTCTTCTTCTTCTCTTTTTTTCTTCTTCTGTGCACACTTCTTAGGCATAAAGGATTTCTCAAAGACTGTCCCAATGGATTGCTGACAGAGCAGGTGAATTGCTTTCATTTTTCTCTTTTTCTTTCAACTAAATTCAGCAGAAAAATATTTTTTTTTTTGCATTTTCTCTAGGATCCTACTTAATATTCTTATATGATGTTTTTTCTGCCCATCTTTCAGGGTTTCATCAAGATTTACAAGCAATTTTTCCCACAAGGAGACCCCAGCAAATTTGCATCACTGGTCTTTCGAGTATTTGACGAGAATAATGTAAGAAATAAGACAGCAAATTTAATCTCAATTAGTGGTCCTACATCTTCTCCATAATTTCCCTTCTCCACCTAATATTCCAATTTTTGGTATCCTCCTGCCAGTTTTGGCATCAAAACCCCATTAAACATTGTCCAATGTAATTCATCTTTTGAGTGATTAAATACACTGAGAGAAATATGACAAGAAAACACGGTTTGGAATTAACCTTGTTGAAAAGTCTCACTTACTTTATAGTATAATTTAGTACATTTTAAACACTCTGAAATTTTATGTGTTGCTATAATACATGCAAGTATAACAATAAGCTTTGATAATATCACATTTAACTGTATATTTAGGTTAGATTTTGATTAGGTTAGGTAACCACAGGAGCGATGTTTTAATAAAAGCTTTATAAAAGCATCCATAACTTTATTGTAGTTTAAGGAGATACGATATTCTGCAAATAAATTTTAATAATATTTTATTTGTTACCATAAAACTATTGGAGTGTATATAATTGTAAACAAAGTATAAAGTTATTTCTGAAAGCACTAATTATTTAGTTTACTAAAGTTCCCGAAAAATTAATATAATTTTAAGAAAAGAAATATTTTGACCCCCTAGGTTAATTGGTAGAGCACTAGTCTAGATAATGAGAGGTCTCCAGGTCCATTCTGGGAAGAGACAGGAATTTTTCTTGTCTCCACTTTGGAGAAGACTGATTGATTTTAACGTCATTTGTGCTCAATTGACAAGGGGGAGGTGGGGCTACATTGAAAACGCCAGTTCTTCGCATACTTGTAATGGATGCCGAGCTTTAAAGCAATGTAATTTAGTTGGACAAAACAATTGTGGATCTAAAATCAATTATGACTAGGACTAGCTTCCTTTAGAAATATGCGAAAAATAACGTTTTCAATATAGCCCCACCTCCACAAATATTGATATTGACCAACAGCTCGGAAATTCTTAATTTTTAATATTTTTCCTAACATAGGAAGTTACGTTACATATCGATTTCTTAACAGATCCATTGTATTTGAAATACTGCTAAATTTACATATAGGAAACTTATCAAAAAATCTACCTTGAGTATGAATTTTAACGAAGCCCCCGTAGCTCAGTCGTGCTGTATAAGAATGAAGCGGTATTCAGACCTGAGGTTTAACTAAAATTGGCTTAACTTCCTAGGATGTTATAAAAAGACCAAGTAATCCTTTAGTTTAGAGTTTTAAAATTTAGGTTTAACGCTTCTTATTTACAAATTAGAGACATTCTGTAACAAGGTTAAGCCTTTAGTCTGAAGCCAGTATAAAACGCTAATTTTTGAGATGAGTGTTAAAGCAACACACATACCGTGTTTATAATAACAATGACTTTTCCCTCAGTGTACCCTTTACAAAGCTGATAATTTGTGATTGATTTCTATTAATTAAATAATTGTAAAACTGTTATTTTAGGATGGTTCAATTGAGTTTGAGGAATTTATTCGAGCACTCTCTATTACGTCCAGAGGGAATCTCGACGAGAAGCTACACTGTGAGTATCTTTATTTTCAATCCTAGTAATTTTTTGTGCTCCACACAACTTCATCATTCATAGTGTTTGGATTTCCACTGCTGAAGAAGTTGGGCGTCTGTGGTGGACATAAAATTATACCATTAACAATACTTAGGGACGAAAGTCATTTTATATCAATACTTTTATTTTGCCATTACAGGGGCTTTTCGCTTGTACGACGTTGATAACGATGGCTACATCACACGGGATGAAATGTACAACATTGTAGATGCAATTTACCAGATGGTGGTAAGTTAAGTTTCTGGGTGATACTTATATAAATAGTCGTGGAAAGAGGAAGTCGTGATTTTCTTTTATATTTCTCAACATTCCCAAAACATTCACCCAACAACTTAATCTACAATTATCTTAGAGTTCCATTGCATAATGCATGTGAAAAAGTAGGATGAAAGTTGGGAAATACCTCTGAAATATGCAAAAGATTTGGCGCAAAGTTTTACAGAGACATAAGAGACAATTTCTGATATTCCACCTTCACCTTATATAAAGTTACCAAACTTACCCAAAATCCACTGGATATATACTAAACTATTTTTATGTACCAATTTCGATGGTCAATTTATTTCGAGATATTGATAGAACCCAAGTTTACACAGTCAGCAATTCAACGATTCTGCAATAACACTTTGGACTTATTTACACCTGTGAATTCCATTTCCAATTTGCAGCACTTCCAATATTGAAGAATTTTTGGTTTTTATTTGTTGAGAGAAGATAGTAAAACTTTTTAATGGAGTGTGACACGTGAAAAGCAATTCGCGAGAATTCATCTACAACTTTTCCAGTCTTTTTTTCTTTACTTTATGAATGTTAAATTCCACAATTTCCTCTTCTGAACGTAATTGAAATGGATTTATTTCCACTGTACAGTTTGAAAATATTCCAAATTCTTTGAAGAATTTTTTTCAGAAAAACATATTAACAATAAAATCTATTATTGGTAAATATTTTTTTTTATCATGTTTTTAATCATTATGATATTTGTCGCAAGAAGCTATAGATTTCAATAAATTTAATATTTTGCTGCAACGACCAAAAAGGGACATTTCTCTGAGTTTAGCGTGCGTATGATGTCCTGAGTTCTAGATAGCAATATAGAAATATTATAATAAGAGATTCTTGGACTAAATAGGCTAAAAAAATAATAGTAGATAAAACATAAAATGAAATAGATAGAAAGATATATTAAAGTCTCATTAATTTTGAATTGGAAAATACCACCGAGGGATTTTAGGAAAATAGAGAGCAAATTTCTCATTATTTTCGTGAAAAGCTTTTATTTAACAATTCAAAAGCAAAAAAAGAATGTTCTTTAGTCCTTGAGTATTCTAACCGCCAAATGGAATGTTTTCTTTGAATCGTATAACTAATAGCCAAATTCAATCGCCGTTTTTTCTTG
The DNA here is from genome assembly GCF_024763615.1 of Phlebotomus papatasi. Classification (NCBI taxonomy): domain Eukaryota; kingdom Metazoa; phylum Arthropoda; class Insecta; order Diptera; family Psychodidae; genus Phlebotomus; species Phlebotomus papatasi. The sequence continues at coordinate 89,916,356 of NC_077224.1, read as the reverse complement.
GTCAAAAGATCCATGAAAAGTTGTATCTATATATTAATCTTAATGCATGAGACATATCTTTTGACACGTTTCTCTAAAATTGCAATTTTTATGTAGTCAAGTATACTTGCGAGGGTACACTTTGAAAAATGATATAAGATAGATATACAAATGGAAAAAAAATAAAACCCGACGAAGACATAGAAAAGAAAGTTCTAAAAGTATTTCGAAATAAATCACGTCGCGTTTTCCTTTTATACATTATCTTTTTTCTCACCATACATCAAGGACGTGTGTGCAGAATAAAAAGCACGACTGTTATTCCTCAATCATCACATCATTACTGCTGAGGACAAATTATTTTGATATTTGTCCTCCTCTCATCATCATTTTTATGGTGTTTATGTTAATGTGATAACATCTTTCGTCTAGTCCATAGTAAAAATATCTTTTTAGTGAATCAAAATTTAATAGAAAGTTAACAGAAATAGACAACTGAAAGTTTATATAATATAAAAAATAAAGCTAATGAAATAAAAATAAATAGTGCAAAACTATCGATAAATAAACTATCGATAACGACTCTCATAGGCGTGTTTAGGACCTTGAAAAATATTACCTGTCAAGCTTTAATACGCTATAAGTATACACACTTAGGCGTAATCCTCTGCTTTTCGGGTAAAAACATGAGTATGATAGAACCACACTCACATCATTTGTCTAATATTTTCTGTAGGGACAACAACCTCAGACAGAGGATGAGAATACACCACAGAAACGTGTTGATAAGATTTTCGACCAAATGGACAAGAATCACGATGATCGACTTACTCTTGAGGAATTCAGGGAGGGCAGCAAAGCCGATCCGCGAATTGTACAAGCACTCAGTTTAGGTGGTGATTAACCGTCTTAAAGCTGATCTTAAGGTGAGTCCAGGAGTAACATTATAATTGTTTCCAAAAACCGGACAACTGTACAGTACCACATAAAGAAACTCCTTATACCATTTGATTAACCACTATAGAACACTCTTCAATTTATTATCCTTCTCGATTGAATTTCTCTGCTGAACAATTAAGCATCATTTTTCTCTCTTCACTCTGATTAACACAAAGTGCTATGCTATTGTCCAATGGGAGAAATCAAAATGGGTATGAGAGATTTGTCCTCAATTTCTTGTCCATAAATGAATCAGTTGAGGGTAGAATACAGAACCAGAAAAATACTCATCAATTTGCTTGTCAGTATGTTGAATGTCCTTTTAATTGCGCTGTTTTGTCGAATTGTTTTTAAATCGAAAGTAAATGGACGAATAAAAAAAACAACGCACATACACTATTTTTAATGAAATTTTGCTTTAGCAAAAATTATAAATGAGTATTATGAAACATTTAAAGACATTTTAATTTGTTTCACAATCGAATCTACTGACAAATTAATTTAGACGGGGTTTATAAACTGATTCTACTGTATGAATCAATTCAATAACAGGGATTCAGTGAAACCTCTTTATATAGATAAAGTAAAACTGAAGAGTATAAGAGGGATGAGAAAGTCAATTCGTATATATATACAATTTTTAATATTAAACTCTTATTATTCTGAAGTAATAAATTAAAAGAAAGAAGATAATATCCAAGAAAATTTTTCTAAGAGGACAATATGTTAAGTAACTTTCAAGGTAATTTTCATGCTTTATAAATTCTTTCCCCAGTAATAACAGGGAAAGAGAGAGAGAGAAATGGAATTACATTTCACTCACAATATCTACTACTCTCTGTAAAAGCTAAAGAATAATAAATTGTCATGTCGTTCCCATCATCAAAGTCAACTTTTTCATTCTGTGGTAAAGATCTTGGTTTAAAGAAGCCAAAGTGGGATGGTGGCAGGATATGAGAGTGTATACCTCATTGTCCTTTCCAAAAAAGGGAAGAAAATATCAAGCAGAAAATTGAAAATCCCTCCAATAAATTTTATGGAAAGTTATAAAATGTTTATCCAGAGGGGGGTGGAAAGTGAGAAAATTGCCTTGAAGAGTTATTGATATGTTTGTCAACTTCAACTTTTCAAAGCATAAAGTAAGAAAGAAAAATCTATACTATAATCCTTAAAATAAAAAAAAAATAAATAAATTCAAGAAAGAAAAAAAATTCATAAAGACTATCTTGATAAATATAATGTAAATGCTAAACATTAATCAACACCTTATATTCTAATAGTATGTGAGAGAGGATTACATTGTAAAGAATTAATTTACATAAGCAATTTGCCGCATTTCACATCAAATGAGGCACGTTAAACTCTAATAAATGAAGAAGGATAATAACTAAGGGTATAATTATGATACATTACCACTATGAATGATTGCGAAGCAGAAAAACAATAAAAATTATGTAAAATACTGTGAATGAGGCATTATTAAATAAAATAATTAAAAACAAGAGTAATTAAATAATTATACTATAAGAAAAAAAAAACATTTTAGATGCCGCGTGAAATTTTTATTTGCTCGTAGAAATAATCTAAAAAGGGATGAAAATTAAAAAAAAAACAAAAGGAGTAAACATTTTAAAAGATAATAACAAATTCCCCCTAAATGTTGTGCTTTATACAATATTAAAAAAAGAAAAAAATGTAAAAAAAACAGAGATATATTTGAATCATGGAAAAAGTTTTTAGCCAACATAACTTTTCCGTTTTCATGCTAAATTTTAATAATGGAAATCTCCTGCGCAAAAGTATATATAGTATTATGAATTTTGAGGCCTAAAATGCAATGTTCTGCAGAGTTTAAAAAAAAGCTCTGTTAAAAAAGCATAGTGAAGGTGCATAAAAAAAATACAATAAATTAATGAAAATCAGCTCGAAAAAGGACTATCTAATCCACTTCTTACAATTTAAATTATTCGTGATGGGAACAGTTGTATTCATTATTAGAGATTTACTTTTTAGAATGTTATAAGACTTCATTTTTTTTATTGTTACTTTCACTTCACACTTCATGTTCATTGATTTATAGTAAATTTAGCATTTTACTAAGGTGAGCATTCCAGAAATTGTCGGGAAATACAATTCATTCAGGGAAAACTCATCAAATTTTTCAAGAGCTTTCGGCTCTGTCTCTAAGCCTTCATAGAAAGCTCTGGAAAAAATTGATGAGTTTTCCCTGAGTAAATTGTATTACCCGACGATTTCCAGAATTCCCACCTCGTTAACTACATTACGTCGGCTTGTGTTTTACAATGAGTAACTTTCCCATGTGCATATTCTCCCTAAATTAGAATTTTTTTGAATATTATATTTTCCTTAAAACCCTAAAACTATCAGGAAAATGCAGTAATATATTTTTCAAAATTTTATTTTTTCCAGTTTCAAATCATAGCGTTTTGTTGATAAGATTAAAATTGAAATTAAAATATTATTCTGTAAGTCAAATCTCCAAAATTGAATACATCTGAATGTTTCACGTTTTAAATTTGGTTCTTCAATTGCAAGTAAACAAGATAAATCCGATAATATTCAAATGGCATTATTTCACGATAAAATCAAATTGTGCCTAGTGCATAGCATTACGAGCGATTGTCGGAAAAAAAAACAATTTTATCTGTTGAACTAAAACAAAAAACAAGTATGCAAAAGCCGTCCTTTACGTTGCTGCATTTATTTAAAGTTAACTCTATGTGGTTGAAGGATATAGCACAAAAATCCTCTGATTTATAAAGCACATTTTTATATAATGGTGTGCAGATACTGCAGCTAGTCATCTTTCTTTTTTTAATTGTAACTTCCACTGAATTTGATTTACCCGTGGGAGTTTCTGTTTTTAAACAAACAATTTATTCTGTACTGCTTCCTTTATTTTAAACTTTCTGTGATAAAATACAATCATAAAAATATGCAATATGATGATAAGGTAAAGGAACTTTTTAAAGTATAAAAAAGAGAATTTTGAGGAATCTTGGATTAAAAAAAAAACACGAAAAATGAGAACATTTTAACGAAAAAAAATTTATGAAATAGAGCAACAGAAATTTATTAAAAACGGCTTTGTTTCGTTGACAAAAAAAAAGTTTTTTGAAAAAAAAAGATAAAAATGCAATAAAATATTGAAAAACAATTATTATGCAACTATTGCAGTATTTTGTAAAAGGATAAAATTTACGTACTGAAAAAAAAATATTGTTGGTGTTTTGAAACATAGAAAAAAAAACAACAAAAAAATTATTCGCGGGAAGGATTAAAAAGAATAAGAAGTGGGCTTAAATTTTATTTAAATCGCCATTGCAGAGAAGAACGATTGAATAGAATGTATATAATATTAGAAACACCAATTAAATTGGAAAAAAAATAAATTTAACTCAAAAAATTAAAAAAAAAAACAATGAAAAAATTTAGAATAATAGCCTTAAGGGGTTGACTAATTGTTAAGAGAAAAAAGCAAAATTAGCAAAATCAAAATTCTTATGCGATAACCTAAATTAAAAAAAAATCTTAGAAAGAAATCAATTGTCAAATCTTGGAAAGATTCACCATTTAAGAAAAATATCTCTTTATCGCTTTTTTGTAATATCCCATAGCGTCTATCTCCAATTGAAAAAAAAAACATGAATAAATATTGAAGAATCCTTCCGAAAGTCTTTTCATAAGGAACAGTAAAAGTTTATTGTATATTCTGAGTGAAAGAATGGGAACTCTTGAGAAAGTTTATAGCTTAAAAAATTAATTAACTATCATTAAAGGATAAAGATAAAGAAAATACTTCAAAACTTCTCATAATTCTGATTAAAATGACAAACAAATTTAATATAAAAAAAATCATAGCTATTGATTAAGCTCGCCTAAATAGCAAAAATTGCATGCACATTTTTTGAGGGGAAAAGTACGAGGAAAATCTTATGGTTATAGATTTTCCGCAGATATTGAAAGAAAAAGTTGTGCTATTGGATAAAAAGTTGCTCAAAGATTTCTCAGCGCAAAACTTTTTCAGTCTTTCATTTCTCTTTACATGATTGTATGTAATCTTCAAAAAGATATTTGCAAAAAAACCCACTGCACTGTTAAATAAGAAACACAGTCCGAACAGCTTCACGTGAGAATAAAATCTGTTTTATAATAAAATCCACTTTTCTATTGTTGACTGTAATAATAGATATAAAATAATGCGAAATGCATAAAAAAATTTCTAACTCCTAGCATTTCATCACAAAAAAAACACTGTCTTTTTTCATTAGGGTTTTCACCACCCTTTGGCTGTCTCTCCTGAGATAAGTGGCTACAGCAGGATGGGCCGTATATTGGTAAAAATGGTCAGTTAAAAATTAAAACTCGTCAGTTAATAATTCAAATTAAGCAGTAAAAATTCAAATCTATTTTAAATCTGTTTTATTCGAAGGAATTTTCCGACCAATATTTGATTTTTTTACTGTCTAAATTCCTTACTGATCAAATTGTATGTTCTACTAACAGAAATTTCAGTTCATAATTCAGAATATACCTATCATTTTTACCAAAATGCTAACCACAAATGTTTTTCAAAGAAAAATTGCTGAATAGTGCTAAAAACTCTTGAGAGAACTCTTTAATTTCTGTTAAAAAAGAACACAATCAACCCTGTCTTTTTAATGCAAAAAAGCTAAACGTGAAAAACTTCTTGTATAAAATTTTCATACGCTGTTTGCTCAATTGTTAAATCTCTCCCGCCCTTACAAAAGAAAAGATTCCTTTCCACTTCCGTTGACAGACAAAAAAGACAAAAGAAGTTATTAATGCGATGGATAGAAGGTGAAAAAAAATTGTTATGTGAAAAACAATAAGAGAATAATGGTTTCCAATTTTTCCTAGAAGAAAAATTTCTTGCTCCTTATTTCTCTCCATTGATTTTATTTCTCATCGATCCTCCCTCTCCGCCAACGATAATCTACCCACCCACTTGTTACAAAAAAAAATTGTTCGAGAATAAGGAGACCCATTTTAGTGCTCAAAATCAGAAATACATACAGAGAATTTATCATAAAATTTCATTATATTTTCTAATCATTGTCAATAAACTGAAGCAACATTATCAACCTTCGACAACACGCTACAAGGAAAAATATTTAAATAAAAGATAGAAACACAAATCAGCCAAATACTAAAAGAATAAAGTTGAAAAGTAGACAAAAAAGACCCAAAGAAATCAACTTTGACTGAATGAAGAGAAAAAAAAAACAGAAAAAATCTATTGAAAAGCGAAGAAAACGTTGTTATTAAAAAATAGGAGATAGAAGAAAAGTTTAAAAAAAATTGATGGTGATAAGAAAATATTGTTGAATACAATGTGAAATCGAGAAAAAATAAAAGAAAAGACGAAGACGTGTTTGTTATTATTTTTTTCTTGGTAATAGAAATATTGATCCAAAAAAATAGTGAAGAAAAAAATAAGAAGACACAGTTAACAAGATATTTATGTATGTGTGCAGTTTAATATAAAAATAAAGTTATGCAAAAATTAACTTGCCTTTATTTTCAAATTTACTCTTATAATCATTTTTATGTCCTCTAAGTTTATTTTTCCTTGAAGATTCTATCAACTATCTACCATTTATTTGAAAATTCGACATTCTTTCACAATTCCTATTTTATTTAGAAGAGAATCCTACAATTTTTTTTAAAAATAATTATGAAATTTTAAATATGCATTTAGTTTTATATACGAGACAACATATTTTCTACTATTTAAGGGGAGAGCCTGAATTACAAGGTCAAAATCAATATTTTCATTATTGTTCAAAATCGATAGGTAAACTATCTAAGAATATACCATAAAAATTTCAGAAGGTAATTCTAAGTATTTCCGTAGATACCTAGACGAAAACAAATAAGCGCACAATAGATTTGCAAGCACTAAGGAGAACATCCAAAACTATGAAACGCAATTTCTTTCACTTTCAATTTTTATTTATTTATTTATTTTTGTTTGAATTGGCGATGAAGTTAGCAAAAAATTCTATTCACCGAATGAAATTAATAAAAGCTCATTTTCCTAAGAATTAAATTCTCTTCAAACTTCTATGGTCATTTTATAAAAAAAAATACCATCAATATTACATCTCAAAATATGAATTTTTGTAAATCTCTGTAAAAAAGTTCCAATTTTTTAATTTTCTCTGTTGTTTTGGATTAGCGATCAAAAACATTTATGAAATTTGGAAATATTTTTAGACTATTTTTTCACACAAGAATTAAGAGCTATACGACGAGGCGCTCCCGTGTATTACAGGGTGAATCAATTAAACTGCAACTTTTGAAAGTGCTGTATTTTTTTTTTAATTTGAAAATGAAATTTTCAGAATGTTTTGGCCTCCTAATTCAGATCCTCCCCTTAATTCAGAATATTTGCTCGACTTTATCTTTGGTTTTCTAACAAAAGAAATCCTTTTATTTAAAAATAATGGTTCTCAGACAAAAATAAATTTGATTATATATATTTTTGTTAATGAAAGTGCATTGCCGTATGGCAAAGATTTCAGGATGATCTATCTTCTGAATTTGTTTTCAGATTCGTCAAAGGTAAGAATTTTTAGAGCAAGACTACATTGCAGCGTCGAGATTTTTTTCCGAACAATTTCGTAATTTTCCTCCAAAAGAATTCTTAAAGGTTTTTTTTTATCAAAAATAGTCGTTCCGAAAAACATTATAGGGTAGAATAGACTAATTTAGAACACGCTCTAAATGGGATTTTGTATTAAAACTTTTAAATATAAATGGATTTCTTGATTAATCTGGAACGTAAAAGATCAAATAATGAGATAGTGACATAGATTTATAAAAATTTAGTACTGTGTTTATTAAGAAATTAGTATTCCTATTTAGGATTGTGGATAATTCTCATTTAGAACAGATTCCTAATTAGACTATTCTACTTTACTTCAGAAAAAAACTATGGAATTGCAAAATACCGCCGAATATTCTCATTAAGTATATTAAGTTTAAAATCACAATTACTTCCTTTAATTTTTTTGTTAAGATATAAATTGCAATCAGGAAAGAATACTATGACTAACTCGTCAACATATCCCTTTATGCAAATATTTCCTTTCTTTTCTACACTAAATGGAGGAATTATGAGTGTTTCTGTTTAACTTTCTTCTTGGAATAAGAAAATCACTCACAGTGAAGGGATAGATAAAAAGAAATAATAAAACCTATTATTATATACAGGACTTAGATTTATGAATAATAAATATTCACAAAAGTTTCATTATCCTAAACATACTCATCTTACAATACAAAAAGAAACAAGGAAGGGAGTAGGGGTTGTATTTTGTGGTGATGGAGAAGATTTATAGATGCCTATTGCCAAGTAATTTGAAGTTAATCAATAAATCGAACACGAATATCTAAGCATATTAGATTCAATCGTACTCATGGCTCGATTCACGTTTACTTATTAATGTCTCACGCTCCTCTTCGTTGCCATCAACAATTGTCGCATTGGGCATTGAACGATTGGTGACTTTGGTTAATCCTTCAGTGAAACCCGAATCTGTCAATCTGTAGAATCCATCAATTTTCCCAGATTGAGAGCAATAGAAAAAAAAATACGAATAGCATACAGAAAAGGGAAATCACATCTCGTCACCAACACTCTCTAACACAGATTTGGATTACTTACACTTCATTGGGCTCATCTTCGTCATCACTGTTGGTGACAGTGAAGTAGGGATGCTGCGATGCCGGCCGGAACTTGTATGCTGTCAGCACAAAGAATGTATAATTGGCCATTTCTCTGAACATCTCATCCATCCAGGCATATTGAAATGCCACAGTTATCTTTAACAAAAAAAAAAGATTCTTTTATTGCTTGAACTTTTGTTGCATATTTCTTAAACGATTCCGATAAGTGTAATTGACACGTGTGAACAGATTTTAACAGGTCTGTCCGTTCGTCCGTCCAGCTGTCGTCAGTTTCAGAGGTCAAGCGGTTAGAGATAGCGATTTGGGTCTTTCGGGAGACCTACTTCCTCCTTTGTCAATCCATGAACCATTAACATGGCCATTATTCTTCCCTACCCTTTTTCCTTCTTTTTATAATAACGCTTTTCTAATGTGAAAGATTTTAAAGCTTCTAGGGGCGCATTTCTCAATCGAATTTGCTCAAGGCTTTGGCCTTGTTGGAAAAATTTTGGATTTTTTGAATAACCTGAACCGGTTTCAACCGGTTGTGAAATGATAAGAAATTTGTTATTTGAACATTGAGTGTAACCATTTCCCGCCTGTACGTGATTTTCCCAACAAAATTCGATACCTGATGAAGAGGACATTCATCCTCGAAACGTCGTAAAGAATAAAATTGCGAAAGTCAAGAAAGGTCTAGTGTTTCCGTCAATTCTTGCTATTTGAAATTCAATTTTATTATAAGTAATTCCTTATAATAAGTAACTCCTAAGTAATTCTTGGGGACTTTTTGAATGATTTATAAACTATATCGAATCGATCGTGAACGGTTAACCACCCCCTGGCATGAAGTCTGTAGAGTTGAAGCCAAAGCTCACTTTTACATACCAACTTATGGGAATTTCTTTCCATTTGCAACCGTTACGCAAAATATCTTAGAAGTCCGAACTGATCTCCTTTTAGAAGATACTAATCTCTGTAGAGGGATAAATATACTGCACAGAAAAAAAAATATTTCGTAAAATTCTTCGTAAATGTTTGTGAATTCCTATTGGGGACATACGAAATGCTCGTAAATCATAAACCTACAAAGAAATTCGTAAAAGTTTGTACTTTTTTCACAAACATTGTTCGTATATGAAGAATTACGGTCCGATGGGGTGTAGCAAGAATTGACGGAAACACTAGTCCTTTCTTGACTTTCGCAATTTTATTCTTTACGACGTTTCGAGGATGAATGTCCTCTTCATCAGGTCTACAAATCATTTACAAAAAAATCTTTAGACAACATTTCTTAAACAGTGATAACAAATTACATTCTTGTATCGAATTTTTGTTGGAAAAATCACGTACAGGCGGGAAATGGTTACACTTGTTACATTGTTCGTAGCTTAAACACTTTGACGAACATTTTTTGTACTTTTAGAAATATTTGTTCGTAATTGTTCGTAAACACACAAAAAATGTTCGTATAATTTTGTCATTTGTTCGAAAATTTTTGCCAGGCAACAAAAATTTTAAAACAAATGACAAAATTTTACGCACATTTTTTGTGAATTTACGAACACTTGAAAACAAATGTTTGTAAAAGTACTTAATATGGTCGTCAAATAATCTTACTAACAGTTTTGTAAAATAAGTACAAATTTTTACGAACTTGTTTGTGGGTAATACGATTTACGGGCATTTTGTAAGTCCTAAATAGGAATTTGCAAACATTTACCAACAATTCTACGATATATTTTTTTCTGTGTAGATTTCTGTCTAAATAAGTTTTCTCTATCGGTTCTATGAGCTGAGTAAACGAGCTGACTTCAAATAGCTCCATATACAAAAGAAAACTTGCCATGGGGATGTAGGTAAGCATTAAAAAAGCACTGAGTAGAAAAATTTTTGCAAAATGCTCAAACTCACATGAGCATAATGATTTTCCTTAATGAACCGGTTGATAATCAAAAACTATTTTGATCCCAAATTCAATTTTGTTAATCCTCAGATATATTGGGAGCTTTTTGAGTGATTTATAAATCGTTTCAAATCGGTTGTGAAACGGTAAACTTATAAATAAATTGCGCTGTGGACAAAAGTTTCTGAAACTCTTGAATTCGTACTTATTATGCATTTCCCTATGTATTGATTATTGTAATGAACTTTATTAATATAAATGGATAAATGATGTTATAGTAGACTTTTGAGCATTTTTCTAAGCTGTTTTTTATCTTGAATTCAATTTTATAACTTCTATTATACGTATTATTAAGTTCTATGGGTATTCTTTACTCCGTAAACAATAGAACTACATATTTTAATGACTTGAAACTTCAGAAAGAGATGAGAAAGAGAATAGAGATATATAGGTATGTTGGTTGAACCATTGAACAGATGATACCAATATTCTTCTAGGACTTGGCATAGTTCACAATTCCTGTGCCATTAAGCTGCAATGGTTCAACCAGCAATGGACCATATTCCTGAATGAACCAGAAGTATTTTGGGCCTTCTGGATCCCGTATCAACGCTGAAGTATTAGACCACCCTACTCTATGCAAAGTCCTAGAAGCCGAGTTCAGAGTAATTTTGTTCAAACAAAAACTAATATATTGCAAAGAGGCAATATTGCGGACATCTTAAAATATCGCCAGCTTTTAGTAAAACATCGAACAGTGTAACTAAATTAATTAAAATTATGGACATACTTAGAAAGCCGTATGCAGGTAAGCGCAGTTCCTCTATACACGTTACGGGAACATTTAGTATAATAATATTTATTATCTTCAAATGTTATGAAAAAATGGACGTCCAATCACAAAGGAACAGCTTTAAAACTTGCTATATTAAATTTTACCAAAGGCATACTGAATTTTCTGGCATAAAAAAGTGTCCTCAAAGATTTTTAATAATTTTTTAATATTAATCATTTTTAAATTAAGAAATATTTTAGAGAAAACAAAGACAATAAACTGCTTTTCAAGATTCCACACAATATCACTGAAAGTTGTAGCAAGAAAATCGTATTAAAAAACATTATATTAAACTTCAAAGTTTGACATTGATGCTTTTTATGCAATTTTTGGGGCATACCATCGAAATTATGATTTCCAGCATTCTGAAAATCCCTGTTACTATTTTTTCCCAAATTCTTCACTACTTTCAGTACTTATTTAAATAACATCCGGTATCCGGTACTCAAATTGTTTCTGTCAATGCGGTCAATGCTCACACTCACAATTGAATTGCATTCTAGCGACTTTCTAAAAAGCCACTCCAAAAATTTTGCACCGCACAATTTGCATTTGCACAGCATGAATTTGCTTTGGCAAATTCAGGATTCCCACACATATTCTTTGCCTTCAAGTTACCGCAAATTTTCACGTGAGATACAACACCTGAGTTCTATTGTGCACTTCAATTAAGGCTTAATTGCAGAGTCTACCAGAGGTGATTTTGAGGTAATACTCTCTCTGGGACATCAAACTATATTTACAGAGACCACTTACTCATGAAGTTACTTTCATTTGAAAAGTCCCAATGGAATTTATTGGACTTCCTGCGTACATTCTAATAGAAACAAATTGGAAAGAGACAAAATATTTGGTTTATTGGATATAAATTGAAAAAGTTGATGAAGTTCTCAAAGTTAAATGAAATCATTAGGGGAATGTAGGCATTATTCGTACACAGCCAACCTTTAAACGATGCGAAGGTTTTCTTTTTGGTTGCAAAGATCTAGTTCGTCATTTCTTAGTCATAAGACAGATAATTATTAACCTCATGAGACGAGATGAGAAATGGTAAACCAGCTCTTTGCAAAGAAAAGAAAACTCGCATCGTTTGAAGGTTCACTGTGTGCGAACCATGCCTACATTCTCCTATAAGGTAAGATGGGGTGATACGGAATCATGGCTATTTTGGAATTTTGAGATTTTCTCACCGTTTCAGATAGTCAGGGATTAAAAGAAAACCAATTAGCACAAGACTTTTAAGTACTTCTTCGTTGTTTTTTTTTCCTTTTGCCCTCTAAAACCAGCTAACTGTTAGAAAAACTGAAAGTTCCAAATCAGACGTGATTCCAAATTATTCCATATTACCCTAAATAGAAGAATCTGGGGCAAAATATGACAAGTAGTAAATAAAAAACACATAATACAAAAGATAAAAGGGACCCAGATTTTAAACTTTTACCATATTATACCCTCCATGAACGAACATCCTTAAATTTTCAAAGTTTTAAAGAACTTGAGCAAAAAATAAGGAAAATAAAAAATATTAATAATCCTCTTTAATTTTTTTTTCTAAGAAGAAATCAATTTTGGCCAACGTATTTTCCCAAATTTGTGTATTATAGTGAGTGTTTTGAGCATTCGCTGAACACTATTTTTTATCAGAAATTCTTTTATGAAAAACTATGACTTGGGGTAAAATGTGTCAAAATTCAAAATGTACATGTGGTCAATCAACGAGTAGACTTTTCTTGCTAAACTTTCGGAAAGTGTTTTGAAAAGTACATTTCTTTTTTTTTTGTATTTCAAGAGGAATGCGGGGTAAAATTGAACACAAATTTTAGTTAAATCTTTATAAAAAAAATCTTTAAAAATAATGTAAGAACGAGTCTTTGTGAACTTGTTTCTGAATTGAGAAATATTGAATAATATTTTTTAACCGTACCTGAAAACCATTGTTAAGAATAAAAAAATAGAAAATTTGACTAATAAATCAATCTGTTGGGAGTAGTATGGACTCACTTGAAAAATCTTAGAGTAACGGCGTTATCACACTTGCACATTAAAATTTCAATGTGATTCACATTAATTGTCGCTTGTGAGCGTCCAAATATGTTATTCGTGTCTTTGAGTCACTTAATATTTGAGGTTTTTCTATTTATTGATAAAGAAGTGGACTTGGCCTGAAAAAAATAAGTTTAAATTTACCTAAAGCATAAATATTTTTCACATTAAAAAATTAAAGAGAAAATCGCATTAATTTTTCGCATTAATGTTATAAATCAATTTATATCAAATTTTGCGGGCCAAGTCTACCTTTTTATCAACAAATAGATCAAATTTTGAATAAAAAATTATTCAAGCACACAAATTACACATTTAGACTCTCACCAGCGACAATTAATGTGAATCACATTAAAATTTTAATGTGCAAGTGTGATAACACAGTAAGACATGTCAGTACGAGTAATGAACCAATAATATTATTTTTTAATTCAATTGTATTGAGAGATGGATTGATTTAAATCATTTAAGTGATTTAAAAGAATAAAAATGATTAAGTGCAAAAGAACCTTAAGGAAATTTCAAATTCTGAGAACGATTCTTTTTCAAACTTTTGAATTTTTAAAATATAAACAACAAAGAAATGCAGCCAATTTTGAAGGCATAGCATTACTGTTTGTACATTCTATTTGAATATCAAAAAATCCTATACCATATTCCCCATTCTCCCCTACAATCTGAAGCAGAATTATGCTTCAGTGATAGTTTGAGTTGCCGAAAAATACAGGTAATTCTTGCATTTGTGCAAACATTAAACCTTATAAAACTTTTGCTATTGAAATTACATCATAATTACACAAAGTTTTTTTTTGTAATTTATTAAAGACTTTGATAATAAATCTCTGATGGGTTTCAGTACTTAATAATTAGAAGCTTTTCAGTAGTTAATTATTTTCCCTCATAAAACAACCTATAAATTCCCATGTATCAAATTTGAAAGAATAAATTAATAATAAAGAAAAAATATAGAATTTCTCCGATCGTTCAATACAAGGAAAATGAGGCTAAAAAATAAAGGCTAAAAAATAATTAAAAAAGAGGTCTTACCTTTAGCAGATAGACGATAATCCTGGTGAAGTAAATGTAGCAAACGATCATGATGTAGAATTGCCGGAAGAGTTTCAATTTTCGCAAATTCGTGGCTGCCTTTCCATCAGTAGCAGAGGCCTCCTGGAGATGTCGAATGGACCAGACAACAGGAAAGAGAATGGCACCACAGCATATCAAGTCGACAAGGATAAAAATATCCCGCCATGTTGTATGTTCTTTATCACCCACTTCGCTCTCTTCAATTATAATTGCCGCCACATTGGCCAACACTTGAAGTGGTATGACAATCATGAACAGTTTTTTGTCCTTATCGGCCAGAATGTGCTTTATGAAAGTCCACCCTGTACCAATAAGGACGATTGTTATGAAGAGAACAGCCCCCTTAAGTCTGAAATTTCGTCAAAGAACATACTTAATCGTGCTCTAGGGCTCGTTAAATTCCTGAATGTAGGGCACTTACAGATGAGTGATGTAGAAGAGAATAGCCCAGGCTGCAACATGTTCCCCTTTAATCTCAATAAAGTGATAATTGATGGCGTGAAAGAAGAGCGATAGGGATTTAAGAAACACCAGAACAGCCATTAAATAGTGAATCTTAAAGACTGGATGCCTGCAAAAAAAATACAAAAAGTATTTATGAAGTACATTCTCATGTTCAAAAACTATAATAAAGCTTAGCTGAAAAGGTATTTTGAAAACACTGTAAATTACTCCAAGAACGGGAATATCCACTTAATTGAATAAAAGCACTCCCTGAATTAAATTACTTTTTATCACAAGCATCTTAAGTGTTTATTACCTTTAGAGCTTAATGAAAAGGTTAACAAATGTTGTACTACTTTTTAGTGCAGATAAAATTTATCTAACGACTTTTAGTCATACAGTATACACGAAGAGAAAATAATTTACTGATTTAAAAGCATGAGAAAAATAATCCATTTTGTGTAATTTAGTCGTTCTGAAGTGGCTATATCTATTCTTCTTCTATTCTTTTCGCCTTATTGACCTTTCAAATTTTGAAATTCTTGTCACATTTAGAAGATTTTTTGTATATAAATAGGCTTTAATATAGCCTATATATATCCTATAGCCTATATAGCCTATATTGCTTATATTTAAGAGATTTTCCAATTTTTTGTATCTAATTGAATAATTGTCAGTTAAATCAACATTTGTCGTAACACCATTTTTGAGATTGTGAGATATTTGAAATGTGAGTAATTTTGTTTGAGAACAAGGTAATTTTAAAACCCTAATAAAAAAATGACTTTAAATAAAAATAATCGAAAGTGTTGCATAAATTAATAATAATTCATCAGTATTCGTTCTTACTTGCATTTTTGGTGAAGTTACGACAAATTTCCATACAACATTTTCCCTAATTCAGCATTTTTCGAATCGCCTTTAGCTCACTATCGCATAATTTCCAAATATCCAAAAACAGTGTGAATAATGCGAAATTAAATAATTTTCATTGAATATTTTTAAGAAAATATGCATAGTGGAAACTGGGGCACCACCGAACACGGGGTAGCACCGAACACTGCGATTTTTAAATTAGATTTTAGACTTCAGAGGACGAGATTTGTAGGAATTCATAGATACTAGAGGGATGCTTTTCCACTGAAGAAATGGTCCTCATAGTCTAAATAGCTTAAAATTAAAAATTTGTGTACAATATGTCCAGACGTTTTTTTTCTTTTCTTACTAATCTACTAGTATACTATACTATCTTTTTTTTTTTAACTCTTTCGTCTCTTTTGGGACTCTGAGTACCCAAAGCAGAATATGAATATTCTGCGAAAAACAATGTTTTTTTTTAATTATTCGGAACTGATAAAAATCAGATTCTTGTGGATGATTACAAAATAATAGGGATATCCAAATGTAAGATATTTTTTGTAGGACCTCAATTAATTCCTGAGCTTATATATTTTTGATTAAAAAATTGTTATATTGGCTTGCAGCATATGCTGCGGTCCGGAAAGAGTTAAAGTTATTTTCAACTTGTTACCGGGATAGAGACCAAACGGTAAAAAATATCAACTTCAGGTCTTCGGTGACCCCCATAAAAAATATTTTAGAGATAGATATAGGGTGGAGTAAGTACTTTTGGACACTTTAAGGTTTCATGTGCTTGTAATTTTTGTAATTATTATTTATGTGCTTGTAATTTTTGTAATTATTTTTGCCGTTTCTTCCTAATAATCCAAGAGAATTCCCAATTTTTTTTTGATATTTTAGTGAAAAATGCATTTTATGCAACTATGCATGTTTCAATACTTTAGGCCACTTTCTAAGCACTTTTGGTCACTTGTTTCCAATAGAATTGTAATAAAATAACAGAAGAAATAGCTTTCGAAAACTTTCACAAATACACAGCACAAATCCTATTCTTATTTATTATTTCAAACTTATTATTCAAAAGTCAAGATTGTTTTTACTGAAATCCGCGAAGTGCGCCATGTGTAAAATGTATGGGAAAATTAATGACCAAAAGTACTTACACAGATGAAAAAAGTAAGCCCTTTTAGCCACATTCGATTTTCATTTAATTAATTAGAAAATCTTATTAAGGATGATATCACAATAAAATTTAGTTAATTAAGAAATGGACTTTCATTGAATAACATCAAATATTTTCATCAAAAATATGAAATAATGCAAAACATTTTCTCTTAACATTAACAAGTTTCTTAAGAATCCCATGTTTTTTTTAGTGATTATTTACCTTGTCGAGAAGTTCTTTCATTAACTTAGAATTAATCAAGTCGATACAAAATAAAATATGGTTTTCTGATTCGATAGATTAGAGGTCACGAAATAAGACCCATTTTCCTGTTCTAAATAAACTCATAATTGCCTTACAATGTGATTTTACTTTAGGTGACCAAAAGTGCTTACATGGCCAAAAGGGCTGACTCTACCCTATTCTTGTATAGATAGATATATTCTGCCCTAGTTTCGGTCCCTCTCTTCCAAACCAAGTTTATTTATTTATTTATTTAGAAAGCGGTTATGAGGATTTCTTTACTTTCGGATATAGTTAAGGCAGACATTTCGTCTGTAGATACCTCTATAACTAAATAAATTTTTGACACCGAATTTTTCAAGTTAAACCACTCTCAAAATTTAGCCAAATTTGAATTGTTGCAATCGTCTTGAACTTTCAAACCCGGTTAATATCAATTCCGAAAAGAACTTTTTTGACGGTTGTATTACAATTCCTTTTTGAACATAATTCACCTTTATTCTTTCTAAACTATTCCCAGAGTACCAAGAAAAATTTTTTAAAAAATCTATCACTCACTTGCTCTTCTGCAGGATGAAGATCCAAAAGAGTCCTGAGAGGAAGAATAAAACAGCCATCATGAAGTAAAGGGCAGGAAGAGGCATTTCTCCAGCAGATAAATAATTTCCACTATTATTCTCCTCAATATCAACCTAATTAATCCATAAAAAGGCAACATATTTTAGTTTATTCTCGAGGGATATATTCTTTTTTTTGCAAACTTACATTAAAATTCAGAGAATACTTCGGTGGATAGATATAATTTGGACAACTGTGGAAGTATAAATTGTAGAGACCCTCATCTGCCTTCGTGGCCACATAGAGAACGAACTGTGTGGGTTTTATGGGATTGAGAAAAGAAATAAAGGATAAATCACTTGGCCTTTCACACAAAAAAAAATTCCAACCCTCATTTAAATACTTGATAGATGATTGAGCTTTTTGGGCTTTTTGGGTAGGTATAAAACGTTGAAAATCACAAAAGAATATTAATGTGTCTCTTCATATTTTACTAAAATACTTTTCAAAAATGTAAAATTCTAATCTAAATAAATAAATGAGGTAATTATAAATCAACTCACATTCAAAGAATAGTATTTTATTCCATCTTTCACCGTCATGTTCATCGGGAGATTCTGTTGATTGCATTTTATTCCCCTTTCTGTGCTCTTCACGTCTGTCGCTTCGGATATGATGAAAATTTATTATTTATGCAGGAGATTATTGTCAATAAAATTACTCTACCTCTTCTCCGTCTCTGCAGAAAGATCGATGAGTCACTGACTTTGGCCAGGCTGTGTCTCTTTGCCCTCATCACGGGGATGTCAGCTCGGTTTTTGTAAATGTAGACAGTGGGTGGCCAATTCCGGGAACAATCAATGTGAGTCCTATAAGACATAAATTCGTGAATAATAAAGAAGGAACTTTCCTGAATTATACTCACGTTTTATTTTCCAAATCGAAATGGATGAAAATAATAGGTCCTCCCTGTTGGGCTGATGCCGGTTCATTCAGAATGCACTTGTCCTGATGCGTATCCAAGTAGGGATTCATAGCGTCAGACAGTGTCTTATCTAGTGATAAGCCAAACTGTTCCAATAGAAAATATTTTTATCAATTATTTAACTGCAATTGAAATTGATGAACGTCCAATTCTCTCACCTGTTGTCGCTCCTCGTCAACTGGCACCTGAAAATTGAGGAACTTCACATCGAGAATACCACCCTGGTAGAAGCCAAAGGTGCTCAGGGCAATGTAGCGTCGGTAGTCATCCTGAAAAGGAACAAAATAAGCTAAATAAATTCAATAATTTCAGTATTATTGACGCCTTATGCCAGTGACGTCAACAAAAAATATCAAAATAAAACCAGCATTTATTCTCTTTCCTTCAATTCACCTTGATCTCGAGGTGGTGCTTTCGGCCCAAGATTGCTGGTATCACCAGGAGACACCACATAAACACCAATTTCACTCGCATATCTCAATTTTTCTTGAGATCAACTGTTTTTCACGGGACTCTACTAATTTTCTTTCCCCTTTTGCTGTCAAATTGAACTTATTGTGCTGCTCACATGCAGCGCTGGCGTTGTTCAGCAACCGCGCTTGCGCCACATGGCGGAAAATGTGTAAAACTCAAACTCGGTATTTTGAGCCAATGACCGACTGAGCCCTCACCCATCTCACGAGATGGAAGTTCCAGGAGATATTGTGACTGAAATCCCTGAATTCCACCTTTCACTAGACACATTTCACTACTCCTAGCCTTGTCCAGGAAGATCTTTTCCCTCTTTTCCTGATGAATCGATTTCTATTGAATTCTCATTTTCTTAACGACAATTTCAAAATTGCTCAATTTTGAGTAGAGATTTTGTAAATAGTTCAGTATAGTTTTTTGTTGATGTTTTGAAAAATTTTCGCAGAAAAATGACCACGAATATTGAGAACTATAGTGACTATTGTTGCGGGTGTTTTACTAAAAGCCAAAATTTAACATCCTTGCAATCAGATTTGAATAAAGAAAAGACAATATATGAAGTATTTTTCGAGATAACTGGGATTGAAATTTCGATGTCTGACTCTTCAGAATTTAATAAAAATATTTGTTCAGATTGTCTGCAACAACTGAAAAACGCCTTCAGTTTCCGGGAAATGTGCCTGGAGACCCGGAAGAAGTTTTTTGGTCTGCTAGAAAACCAAGTGGATCAATCTATTGCTGTGGAGAATACTAAAGATGAGTCAGTTGGGGATAAAGTTGGTCAGGAAGAGTGTTCAGAAGCTCACCAATTCACCAGTTCTCCACTCACCAAAGAATTTGTCTCTCAGAAAACTTCCCCAAAGAACCACAGTAGAAAATATCCCAAAATATCCTGCAAGGCTACAAAATTATCACCGCAAAAGGTTCTTCTAAACAGGGGTCATAAACGGATTGGGCACAAAATCGAAGAGGAAACATCAGAAACTGGAACCAATTATCTATGCAGCACTTGTGGCAAGAGCTTCAAGACGAGGCAGAGACTGCAGAATCACATAATAACTCATACGGGTGAGAAGAAATTCTCCTGTAGCATTTGCAGCAAAAGGTTTGCCATCGCAAATAGCCTGAAGAATCACATGAGGATCCATACAGGAGATAAGCCATACAAGTGCTCAACTTGTGGTCTCTGTTTTTCCCAGAGGAACGTTTTAGTGTGCCACAGTCGGCTTCACACAGGAGAAAAACCATTTACTTGCGAAATTTGTCAGAAAAAATTCAGACAAAATGCCACTCTAAAGACTCACATGGCTATTCATACAGGAAAATCCATTGAGTGTCCAGATTGCAAGAAAACATTCAGCAGGATGTCTTTTCTTCATGTACATCGCCGAAAGCATACGGGTAGAAAGACATTACTTATTTTTAAAATTGAGTTTTGCAAGTCCTGATGGATTTTTCTTTGCAGGAGAGAAGCCATATGCTTGCGATAGATGTCCCAATAGGTATCGGCAAAAGTGCCACTTGGCTCAGCATATGGATACGCATGATGGAGTGAAATACCAGTGTTTAATCTGCAAGAAGGACTACTCCAAGAAATGGAGTTTAAAAATTCACATGATTTCCATCCATTCGGATGGTAGTCGATTCAAATGTGACTGTGGACTCTCATTCGTCCGCAGAGACAAGTACAGCATGCCTGAGGAGTTCATTTTCATAATTTACTAATTCAAGATTCATTTTTAGGTACCGGAAGCACATGAAAATAGTTCACGGAAAGGATATTGATACGGAAAGATAAAAAAGGCGCCAAGAATACTTTGTCCATTTCCCACCAGAGGCGCTGCCCATACTAGTATAACAAGTTTTGCAAAACCACCACCGTGGCTCTCTGATAGAAAATTGGAAAATCGGATAACACAGATGAAAAAGGAAAAAATTACAGCTAAAACTTCTTAATTTGTGTATCAATTTGTCAATTCCCATTTCTTCAATAAAACTCGATTATTTCATTTGAAGTAATTTTGACCTCTAAGTCCAGAATTGACTGCGGACTGCGGTTTTATTTATTCTCATCTCGCTATGAAAAATATTTTTTAAAAGCGGTGTAGGATAATATAAATAGGGGAAAGTGCCTATGCTTGATACCATTGGAAGCTTCGTAATTACTATATTTTCTATGTTTCACGATATACATGTGACTCATTGCAACCATATTTTAAAAACTATGGGAAAGTGGCCAGTTTTTAAAATATATTGCGGAGTCACGTTTATTGAGAAACATAGGAAAAATTTGGTCATTACGAAGCTTCCAATGGTATCAAGCTTGGGCACTTTCCCCTACAAATCTTCTATTAAACACTGATTTTCACTCATTTTAATGAGGAGATATCGCGAGATAAGAGGATATATCTCAAGATCAGATAAAAAAGAGCGCCAAAAATACTTTCCTAAATTTCCCACCAGAGGCGTTACAAGTATAACGAGTTTCGCAAAGCCACCACCGTAGCTCTGATGGCAAATCGGGATAAAATAAATAAAAAGAAGAAGAAGAAACAGTGCTCGCGTGAATTTTCTTTTATTTAGTAATATAGAATTAATTGAGTGGTTTTCCTTGTGAAATATCGCACAAAAGTGCATTTGGGCAGTGAAAATTGTGCGTGAGGTAGAGAAAGTGGACCGAGAAGGATGGCAAATCGCACCCAAGAAACTTCACCAGTGAGTTTGTCATTTTTGCGTTTTCCTTCCTCACCTTTTCTCGGGCTCCAAATGAGTATTTTGGGGTTTGATGGTGCCCTAGAAGAGATGAAAAAGTGTTCTGTGGGTCCCAGTGTGGAGATTTGTGGGGTAATGTGGGGGTTGGAGGGTTTTCAATCGGTGCAAAATCGCGTGTGTTGGGGAGAGAAATGTCATGGCAGCCTGGCAGCGTGTGTGGCGGTTTGTCGCTTTGCTTCGTTTTTTTGAGAAAGCGACCTCGCAGATCATGTCCTTGCTTCTATTTGTTCCCCAATTGACCAATAAATTGTGATAGAGATTGCTAAGAGTGCTCATTTTTTGCAGTCTATCCTCGAGAGGGTGCGATCTCGCGTGTCCGGATGGTTTTCCCCGACTGGCCATACCGAACGACAGGGCAACACCAATGGAAATCTCCGGCGGCGCCGGGAATCTGACTCAGAGACACCAGAAGATCACAATGAAGCGCCTCCGGTGAAGAAACTCAAATCATACATTGTCACTCAGAGTCCTGTGGAGATAAATTTTGGCAGTAGCATTTCAACGCCAACTACCTCAGGATTTGGTATGCATCGCAATTTCCTGGACTACAGCAATCGACCTCAGGAGCCATATAATTTCATGAGATCCACTCCGATCATGCATCATCCGCCCCAAAAGTCTCAGTTGAATGAAGTGGTGGCCGAGGTGGATGAGGAGGATGCCGATGAGGAGCCTAGGGAAGAGCAGGAGGAGGATGAAGCTGAGGAGAGCATAGCCAATGGGAATGATACGGCATCGGAAAGTGGAGCAAGTATGAGTAGTACTTGCAATCGCAATCTACGTCAATCGAGTGTCATTAATTTTGGATCGCATCTTCAGTCCAAGAAGTCTCTGTTCTCTGACAAAAACATATCCATGTCCATGAGTTCCCTCAACAGCTTGTCCCAGAAGAGATCCTTCAATGCTTCCCTGTATGGTAGCACATCAGCTCTCAGTGACAGTCGTCTGCTGAATATCCAATCGCCCTTTTATCGGGGCCGCACAATGTTTGGTGGAGCTTCTGCTTACTCTCGGCATGCCTTCAGCAATCCCCTAAGAAGTCGTCAGATGCCATCAACACGACCCTCATCGAGTTTATCCAATATCTCTTCATCATCCGGAAATGCCCTGTCTACGTCCAACAGGGATGAGGTACCACTATCAAATACAGCCAAGAGAATCCTTGAAGTGATGAATCAACTGTCCGGACCACTGACGGATGTTCGAAAGATGGCCAATAGCAGTCTGAGCAGGAATTTGCCACCATTGATGACACAGCATCGACAGAGATTTACAGAACAGGACAGAGTGATTCGGCTGCAGCAGCCTAAGACACCGTACAGCAAGAGTCCCACCACGAGGGCAAATACCGTACCTCCGCTCACGGAATTGCAGGTGCCATCGATGTCACAATTGCTGCAGATGAAAAAACTTCAGAGTCAAACTGAGCAGCTGAGGAAGTGCGCCATGGATTCTTCAAGTTCTCTCAATCGGATCACAGAGTACAAGCTTCCGGATGCAAAGTCCGAGAGTGATGGCTCGAAGCATGTCAATAAAATGCGAAATAAAATAACAAAAACTCGTCCGGAAGCCTCTAGTAGCGATGGTATGGCGATTCCGGTGAATTTACCGGATGTACAGTTGCCACAACTCAAGTCAGTGCCCACCTTTGACATCACCTTTGCAGCTGGTGAGAAAAAGAATGGCCCTACGAAGACACCTGATGGAAAATCCGAAGAATCCAAAGGATCTACTTTCAAATTTGCCGCTCCAATTGTCATTGGTGAATCTGGAAATTGTTTTGGATCTCCAGCGAGGGGATGCTTCAAATTTAGTGAGCCTATTGATATCACAAAGAGCAAAAGCACCTCGTCACCGCCCACATTCATGTACACAGCGGAAATGGCTAAGAAAAGTGCCCAGAATGTCAAGGAAAAACCAGTTGAAGCTGAAGTTCAGTCTCCTGGATCACTGGGGCAATCTCTCAAAGTGGGAAGCAGTGTGTTAGAGGCTCTGAAGTCTTCACCGTTGAAGAGTGATAAAGGAGCAAAGGCTACAGAAAAGGATGTTCCGAAGGTGGTCAGTTCATTTGGGAGTCAATTCAGAGCTCCGGCAAACACGTGGGAATGTGAATCGTGCTTGGTGAGGAATAAAGAGGGGGAATTGAAGTGTATAGCTTGTGGAAGTGCAAAGAAGGGAAGTGCAGAGGCAGTAGCAGCAGTTAAATCTGCTCCTCCCATGGATTCTGGGTTTAAGGCTCTGCTGGCAGCTCAGAGTGCTAAGTGGGAGTGCACGGGATGTATGCTGAAGAATGACAATGCCCTGACGAAGTGTGCTTGCTGTGAACAACCACGCCCAGATGGTGCCTTAAAAACCACTGCCGATAAGCCAAAAGTTTCAGTTCCGGTGACGACTGTGCTCAAAGATGAGAAATTCAGTAATTTAATGAAACAGCAGAAGGCTCTGTGGGAGTGTTCGGCGTGTATGTCGAAAAATGATCCGGGAAAGAATAAATGTCCGTGCTGTGATCAGCCAAAACCCGGTACTCAAGCTGAAAATGCACCCCAATTCTCATTCAGTGCAGTACCATCAGCTGCAAAATTCACCTTCGGAATGCCGCCTGTTGCTGCTGAAAAGAGCGAAGCCACATCATCGACGGTTGCCACAACGGCCAGCTTTGTGTTTGGTGCTCAGGCAACGATCACAACCAAGGAGAGTGAGAAGACTGCAAAGGAGCCATTGAAAAGTGGCTTTGTCTTTGGAAATGTTGCAACAACAACAACATCAGCAGATACTGTGACATCTGAGCCACCAAAATTTGTCTTTGGGGCTCCTAAGGCAGCAACAACCACCGCAGAATCGGCCAAGTTTGTTTTTGGCACCATTGCCGCCTCAACGGCCACCTCAACGGCCACCTCAACGGCCTCTTCGGCAACAGTTAGCTCCACGAGTGGTTTTAAATTTGGCGTTCCAACAGCCACATCTTCAGCTGAATCTAGTGTGACGCCCAAAGCACCACCGACTTTCACTTTTGGTACTGGGAGTGTGAGTATTTCGAAGGCTCAAGAGCCACCAGCAACGACAGTTGCTCCCACAGTGACCTCAGTGACCAGTACGACGACTACACAGTCTCCAGGCACACTTAAAGCATCGATTGTTTTTGGGACTCCAGCTGCAACAACAGCTTCCTCCTCGACTAATCTCTTTGGTGGTCCAACCACCACGACAACTTCATCTCCGTTTGGAAGTACAGGAGAAACTCCGTCTCAAGCTGTGTTCAAAAGTCCCATAGTTCCAATTGCGCCAGCAACTAAAGCTGAGGAGCCAAAGAAGCCCACCATTGAGTTTGGAAGTGCAACGAAGACGCAGACATTTACCTTTGGGGCTGTCGCCTCAACCACTGCCGCCATTGCTCCTGCAGCATTTGCCCAACCAGTTGTCACTACGTCGGCTCCAACTGCCCGACCAGCAGTTTTTACATTTGGGGCATCTCCTGCCGCTGCCCCGGAACCTGCAAAACCTCAACAGCCGACATTTATCTTTGGTGGTGCCTCAGCTGCCAAGCCAGAGGAAAAGCCTCAACCAGCAGCCACTCCAGCTGCATCTTCGGGATTCCAGGGATTTGGGGGATTTGGTGGACAGTCACAATCACCCCTGCAAAGTCAAAGTCAACCAGCTTTTGGATCTGTTGGATTTGGTGCTGCACCTGCAGCTGCTACTCCTTCACCTTTTGGCAGTGGAATGTCTCAGCTCAATTCAGTGGCAACTCCAGCATTTGGAAGTAGTCCGGGCTTTGGTTCTAGCCCATCGACAAATCTCTTTGGCAGTATGGCGCCAAATCCAGCGAATGCCCCGTCGGTTTTCAGTGCTTCCCCATCGACTGCTCAAAATCCAGCCACTGGCAATCTCTTTGGATCAGTGGCCAATAAACCGACGGGATCACCGTTTGGGCAGACCCGTGGCTTTGATGTCAGTGATGGCATTGAGCCGTCAAGCAAGAAGCCACAACCGTCATTCGATTTTGGAACACCAAAGGCGGATTCAACAAATGTAAGTTTGTTTTAGTACATTTCCTTTAGTACATGACTAAACTTCATCATGTACTAAAAAAATGTTCAGAATATCTTTCTTCATTATTCAATGGAATAGGGGAAAGTGCCCATGCTTGAATCATTGGAAGCTTTGTAATGACTAAATTTTTCCTATGTTTCTCAATAAACATGACTCCGCGATATATTTAAAAAACTGGCCACTTTCCCATAGTTTTTAAAATATGGTTGCGATGAGTCACTATATATTGTGAAACATAGAAAATTTAGTCATTACGAAGCTTCCAATGGTATCAAGCATGGGCACTTTCTCCTAGCATTTTGAGAAATGAAAAGGGGAATTTTTCTTAGGACATTTTAGTACAGAATTATCCTCATGTTTTTCTGCGTAATCGACTTGTCTTTTACTTGGTTCCTGTCATGAATGTTTGGTCGGGGAAACAGTCGTGACACGAACCAACACAAAAGTCATGAACTAAAAAAAGATATTCAACATAAAAATTTCTCCTTTTAATTTTTCAAAGGAATAACATCATTAATGACTTTTCTTGTACAGACTCCCTTCAATTTTGGCGCCAATAACAATAATACTCCATCGAATCAGACGGAGAATAAGCCAGCGTTTAATTTTACACCAGGAGCAGCCCCTAATTTCAACTTTACTGGGTCGGCTCAACAGGTAAGAATGTATATAAAAAATAAAAATTGTTAGAGGAGAAAGGGAGTTTCACGCAGCTGAACTTTTTTTCATGACTCATTTACTAAAGAATATTTATCATATTAATATTACTTATGTTCCGTTAGTTTTTCTTAATTATTGGCTATCTGGAAATACACAGGACAATTCCTAAATGATTACTTTTCGTCCTAAAAATTTTGATTTTCGAAATTAATGCATTCGTGAAACCGGTGAAGCCACTCTCTCCTATATTGACAAAGTTTAGGTCACACCCATTCTAAAGAATACAAAAAAAATTATATTGATATTTTTAAATGTGATTCTGTACAGAATCACATCTATTGCATTTTTCAATATTTATAAAAAGGCTTGATCAAAAATTCAATAAATGCAGATCATATGTCTTAAACTTAACTATTTAATTTTGGAAAAGCCGGAATGATCCCACACATAAAATAAACCACGCCCCTGTATTATATTTTAAATCAAAGTTTCCACACTTTTAAAATGCGATTTTTCTTTTATTTTCTTATATTTTGACACTGCGGTGCCTTTGGTGTAGATTTTACAATCTTCATCCGTTTTAGAGTATTGTCGGTCATTTAAGGCTTTTCACCTGTCTCTTAGTAAAGTATTAAGTTGGATCAGTAAGATTGGAACTATATTTTGATCTTCTATGTGTTCTAAGTATCAGAAAATTACAAAATGGTTTCGCCTACATCAAGGGCACAAAGGAAATTCAGATCGAATACATAAACATTTTCGTAAGTCTACCGAAAATAAACACAGGCTGATTCTCGAGAACAGTCAGCTCGAAAAATTTGTCGATAAAAGATCAGCTCAAACTATCAAACACTGAGAAATTTCTATTATAAATGTACATACTTTAATTGCTGACAGATTTCTTATGTGCAATTTCACTCATGTAATTGACATTTCTAAATGTACCCAAAAA
This sequence comes from Phlebotomus papatasi, assembly GCF_024763615.1. Taxonomy (NCBI): domain Eukaryota; kingdom Metazoa; phylum Arthropoda; class Insecta; order Diptera; family Psychodidae; genus Phlebotomus; species Phlebotomus papatasi. Next base: position 89,888,688 of record NC_077224.1, on the reverse strand, counting down.
TGCCCAAAGTGAAGTTTTATATTTTTGTCACTGGCGCTGATGTCACTGATCCTTGTAAATTTCACTAGACCTCATGAATTTAGAAGCTCAGCCTGATCCTCCAAATTTTTGGCTGATCCTAGAGTGTATTGACACTAATTCTCATTTTTCGAGCTGATCCCTGTGTCTATTTTTGGCTCTAAGCCTCTGTTACAGCATTAAAATCATGAAAATTTCATTAAATCAAAATTCACATCCATTTCTTTCTCACACGCTTTGCATATGTCTATCCCACTCTTTCGCTTTCAAAATTTGATTGAGCTAAATTGAATTTGGAGTGATGTTTAAAGGAAGAAGAAGAGTGCGAAAAATGAAATAGACATATACAAAGCGTATGGGAAAGAAAGGGGTTCGAATTTCGATTTCATAAAATTTTCCTGGTCTAAAACGTGTGCTGAAGCCATTAGGATTCAAATAATAAAAAAGTATAAGAACCCAAATACAAAAGAAAGTTAAAATAGTATATAGTGTATATAGTTTTGTTATAAAAGTAAGATCCAATATGAATAATTTTATTTTAACACCAAATACTTTAATTTATCCATTTGCTAAAATTTACGCACTTGCAATACCCTGTAAACTTTATAATAGATGTTCATTATAAAAATACAAAATCAGACTGCTGTCACACCCAAATGATGCTGCAGGAGAGTTGTCTTTGGATACTGGCTATCCTAGAAGATTTTCCAGAAGTAGATCCAGAGATTTGATTAGGGAGGATTACACCTAATGTTTAATCCACGTATATCATTTTAAATCCCTCCAAAGAGTTTATTGTGTCTTAAATGTACAGATTCCTTGAAGTAAATTAACGAAAAAAAATTATAAGGACTAATTAGAAGTTTTATATGGGGCGTGGTCTATTTTATTGATCTATACGGAACTTACTCAGTAGAAGGGGTTTAATATTCCTTTAAGAAATGTTTAAAATGAAGTTCACAAATAGTAACTTTAATATACTATAAAATTTTAAAAATGTGTGATCTTAGACTATTTGTGGGCGGAGCTTAGATTATTGACATACGTAATTTGACAAAAAATTATGTCAAATTAAAAAAAAGAAAAGCAACATTCTATTGATAAAAGTTTAATGATAAGATCCAATTGGTCACTTTACAAATCTCGTCTTTCAGAGTAGGATATCAAATACTATTTGTCTGCAAGGAAAATGAAATTAAAAAGACTCAAGTAAAAGAGTTTCCATTTCTGTTACTAATCCAGCACACTTTTTTTTTCAAAACTATATTTTAAATCACTCAAGCGGAATGTCTGGCAATAAAGTTTAAATTCTCAGTTGGAAAAAGTGCTAATTTTGTGCTATTTGTCCATTTCATTTTCAGAACTCATCACAGCCATTCTCATTCAACGCTACGCCGTCGACATTTAATTTCGAAGCAGGAAACACTGAGGTGAGTTTTATTGGCACAATTACAATTTCTTCTCCTTCGTTTTGTCTTTACCAATTCTAAATTTTCGCGGATTGTGCATGTAAAAAAAGTAAAGAAACACGATGAAATTTACCAGCATGTTTAATGTATTTTTTTATGTGCTGGATGAGTGTCTGAATAAAAAAAGAAATGTTATTGATGATAAATTTTTCTTACTAATTTCAGACTGGTACAAATGCACCAGCCTTCCAATTTGGAGGAAATACTAATTTGTTTGCGTAAGTACTAATTTTCTTAATATCTGTGTTTTAATTTTTTTTTTTGATTCTTATGTTTAATTTGTAAATATTTTTTCGAGTTATATTTTCTAATTGTTAACCCAACCCTCAATTGCCGTGTGTTCGTTCGTTTTTCCCAACAGTTTTGTTTTTGATTTATGAGTACATTATTTATCCAATATCAACTGTTTTCTAAAAAAAAATGTAAAATTGATTTTTCAGTAATTTTTTTTTGCCAAATCTGCCTTTTTCTACATGAATAAATTAAATGTTAATAATTTAAATAATTAAAATACATAAAAAAAATTTTATTGTGACTTGTGCGACATTAACGTCATTATGAGCTTTTCTCAAGAAAAAACGTGTTCTTTAAAAAAAGATAAGATTGTAGATAGGGAAAAGATAATTGTGAAGAAAAATTAGGACTGTCCTTGGTAAAAGAAGCTATGCCCTTAGTTTTGTTACAAATCTTTAAGTATTATATCCTAAAAATTAGTTTTTAAAGATTGATTCATATTCTCCGATAATTCCAATCGTCCATATAGGTAAAAAAATACAGCTAATGCGACCTTTATTATTGATCAATCATCAGTGAAAAGTGTCTCGTCCTCAAAAGGTTAAGTCTTTAACTCTTTCTGGACCGTATTATATTTAGCGAGTCAATTTCACGATGTTTTTTTTATCAAAAATATCTAGAAATCGGACTCCTGCAAAAAATATCTTAGATTTGGACATCCTTATAGTTTTTTTTATTATCAACAAAAATCGGATATTTTCGATTTTTATGTCCTCTACATACTAGGGAAATTTAAGGGAATGTTGGCATGGTTCGTACAATGCCAACCTTCAAATGATGCGAAGGTTCTCTTTGATTGCAAAGATCTAGATCTTAGACATCATTTTCCGTACAAAGTTGCAAAGGTTCCACCTATACATAAATATCTCTAGTTTGTAGAGGCCATTAGTCAAAAACATTTTCCTAGAGTAATCCATATTTTCTTTTGGGTACGCAAAGTCCCAAAATTCTATTCTCAAAGTCTTTTTTTTATAAACTATTCTTAAAGATTTTATTAGATGAACCGTTGGCCTAATTCAGAATATAAAGTCTTAAATTTCGACAATAAATACTTAACATTTTAAGTTTTCTCTATAGTAAGGTGGGGTAACCGATCGTTTTCTGAAGAGTGCTACTTGAACACTTGTTTTTGGACTGATGAAATTCTTTTTTACTTCTTCTAAATCCATACAATTATTCACTGTTTCATTCAGAAACATAATATAAAAAAAATTATCAAAAATATTAAAGAAAATTTATAAAATAGTGATAATACTGAAATATGTCAGCATGCACTAACTGGGTCGCCTTTTCCCTAATTCACTTTTAATTAAACCTTTGGATTTAAATACTTTTTTCACAAGGAAAAAAGCAATAAATGTTTTCAATCAACCAGCTGTTTGCGGTATTAGCGAAAATATCACTGCTAGAAAATTTTTAGTGAAGAACTCAGCTAGCACAAGATTGAAATGAGTCGATTACAGTCAAGTGTGCTAATCCGGGCACTCACTTATTTAATGGATAAAAATATATTTTTTTTGCTTTTTCTCAAACTTGAATAGTTATATTATGTTACTGTAGTGACTATATTACGGAAATAAAAATAAAAATATTATTTTAACGGCGTTATCACACTTGCACATTAAAATTTTAATGTGAATCACATTAATTGTCGCTTGTGAGCGTCTAAATATGTTATTTGTGTCTCTGAGTCACTTAATATTTGGGGTTTTTCTATTTATTGATAAAGAAGTGGACTTGGCCTGCAAAAATAAGTTTAAATTTACCTAACGCATAAATATTTTTCACATTAAAAATTAAAGAGAAAATCGCATTAATTTTTCGCAATAATGCTATAAATCAATTTATATCAAATTTTGCGGGCCAAGTCTACCTTTTTATCAACAAATAGATCAAATTTTGAATATAAAATGATTCAAACACACAAATTACACATTTAGACTCTCACCAGCGACAATTAATGTGAATTATATTAAAATTTTAATGTGCAAGTGTGATAGCACAGTAAGTGGATTAGTCATAAACGATCCAGGTAGCGAAGCGCCCAAATTAGCACACTTGACTATATGCCAGGATTGGGGGGATATTTCTTAATAATTTTATTTGTTGAAGTTTATTTTTGGATCGGGCAGGAATTTATGGAATCATTTTTCAACACCGTGTATCATTTTGTTTTATTTGTTTTTTTTTCTTATTTTACTTTCATATAATATTTTAGCAAATTATGATTAAGTTGGTAAAGTCTTTTAAGGATGCGATGAATAAGGTTCAGATTTTCTTTTAAATAAATGTTTTGATGCATCAAATTCTTGCGTATTTTTTGCAGAAAAAAATATTCATAAGGAATTTTTCATTTTTCATTTCACCTTCAAAAGTTTTTAAAACAAATTTAACCTCTTTTCTTTTTTAAGTTTAACTCAATTGGGGTCAATGTTTGTAGGACAGTGAACTCTGGGCTATAAACAAATGATCTGTGAAAGCAATTGAGATTAGTTGATAAAAAATGTAGATATTGGGTCTCAATGGGGATTTGTCTGTGAATTTTGCAGTGTAACGCCATCAGCAAGTCAACAGCCACGAAGAAAGATGCGTGCCATGCGTCGGGTTCAGCGATAGACGGTGGCAAGGAGACTGGGGATGAGAGTGTGCTCAATCGACATGGCAATAGAGTGAAATCAAGTGTGGGGATAAGTGGGAAGAATTTTGGGGAAAGAGGAATGACCTCGAGGAAGCCTTCGATTTATCGCTGGCATTGCAAGTATCCCAATAGAAAATATTTCAAGACATCCCAATCATTGAGAAGTGAAGAGATCAGCAAGGAAGCTGAGGGAAGTGCAGGGAGAAGGATTGCAGGCCAGAGGATCTATCGAAGTAAGTATGTCAAGATAAATAGCCCAATGTCAGCTGGAAGTAAGTTAATTGTGCCAAGAAAGACAGAAATCAATATGAAACTCACAAAGAAATACAGTAGATACAAATATATTGCTCCAAATTTCACAGTGAATAGGAACATGAAGAATATTCGGGGGAAATTATTTGTGCGAAAGGATCAAAAGTAAAATTAAAGAGACAGAAAAAAACTCGACGATCATGATTAAATTTTCGTAATTTCTCGACATTATCGACAAAAAAAGGAAACAATCAACAGGAGATTGATGACAAACTGGGATGCATCATCAAAATTAATTACACTAACACATTTTAGTCAACATACTAACTAGAGATATATTTCGTATAAGAAAATTGAAATATGGCCGAAGACGAAAAGAGATATAAAATTATTACGATTATAATTAAATTGATAAAACTATTGAAAGAAAAGAAAATATTTTAGGAATAATATACTTAAAACAAGGGGAAGAGATAATAAGCGAGGAAGATCAGAGTGTAAAGAAAATTATAAGTTTTGAAGGAACATTTCTTGTTAAAATTTTAAAATACATTTGTTCTTTCCTACGTAAAAAAAAACATTATTTACTTAATATTTTATTATCTGAAAAGGGGATTTAGCTTTTTTGTTTCTTCCTTGAAAAAGAAAAGCGAATATTTAAAAAGGGTATTGTGGAAAAATGTAAATATAGATATTTTGATTTGTATAATGAAATTTAAATGAGAAACTATATATTTTGCAGAATAACGTTCTTTTGTTTCATTTCATTTTGCGCAAATTGACAGAAGAAATATCGAAGGAAATAATAGCTAGAAAAAAAAATACTTGAAGGAAAGATTTGCAAGAAACTATAAGTATGAAAATTTTAAATACATTAAAAAAAATATTAGACCTTTAAGACATTTTAAGGATATTGAATATAAAAAAAAAACTATTGCAGGATGCTTTAATGACAAAATAAAAATATTTTTTTTATCATTTAAATGGCAATAATTTCACCATTTGGCGTTTTACTAAGAGATGTCATTTTTTCTGTTTAGGCTTAAGAAATATATATGTAATTTAGGGTATATATATAATTATTTTGTGTTTTAATCTAAATAACAGGTAGATGTAGAATAAATAAATAATGGAAAAATTATTGCCAATGTTAAATGTCTAAAAAAAATATTTGTTTAATATGTGATTGTTTTTTTTATATTTAAAATATAAAAAAAAAATATGATGAAAAAGTTTATAATAAGATTGTACCTTCAAAATGATGTACATATAAAAATTTTTTGTACACGAACAATTGTGTAAAAATGAGAAAGTTAAAAAAAAAACTATTCAGGCATCCTCCAATATGTGAATATTTGATGGTATATAAATACTATAAATATGATTTAAAAAGAAAAATTAATGCTAAGGAAGAAATATTAATAAAAGAAAAATCCAAGCAATTGTTTTTTAATTGTTGGATCAGTTCTTCCTGAGAATGGCTGGCTTCTCACGGATCTCAATGGCACGATTTGAGAGACATTTGTGATGAAAACGGAAAACCTGAGCCTGTGTGAAAGAGATCTGAGCGGGAGTTCACAGAGATCGTGACACTCTCTATCACTGAATGATCTTTCAAGGCTGATCGCTGCTCTTTGGGAGCACTGTGAGTGCGCTTTCAGCATTCCGGGAGTTGTCGATTGCGTCCATCTGCGATCTGTCGCATGCAACTCGGTGGGAGATACAGTGTTGTGTAAAAAATAGTGCATCAACAATTATGAAGAAAATTATTTTTATACTAGTGCGCTAGATGTCGCTGTTAGCGGTATCGTGAAAATAATAGAAATGGCGTGAAGTATTGCCGAACATGTGTCAGTCAAAAATTATAAATGACCCAGTTAAAAAGGTTCTAACATTACATTACAATATAAAATCAAAGTGAATTGAATATAGTAAATTAATTTACTAATATCAAGTGAATTATAAAAAAAAGTGAAGTTCAGTTTAGTGTATAGTTCTGCTTAGGAAAGCACCTGTACCCATGGCAGTTAACGATTGAAGAGTGTTCGTTCTATTGCTTTATTCTGTCCATATTTTCTAGGTGAGTTTCCCTTTTACAATCATTTTATTCCCATTTTGTATAATGTTCAGTTTTCAAATTTATTATTCAGTTCACAATGTTTCGTGAAAAATGTCCCTTCAGACACTTTAATCATTTGCACCGGGCGGGACTCGAACTCACAACTGTGACAGTCGAGTCGATTCGGGGATCAAACGCTCTTAATTGCACCACGAAATCCCATAAACAAAATAAGTAGCATTAAATGTGATTAGGGTAGAGTAGCCTAATAATCTTCTCCAAATGGGATGGGTGGTGTGTACAGAAACCAACTTCTTATGAATACAGTTACTAATATGACCATTATGAACTTAATTTAAAATTAATAATTGGTTTCTATGCACAGAACTTGATATTTTATTAACTTTATGAAATTTTCGACTTATATACGTGTTTTTCGATAAGAATATGTTACAATAATTATCGTCAATTTAAAAATTAAAAGAAAATTTAGAATTGATAAAGGAGAGTGGGCAAATCCGGTCCCAGAAACGCCACGAATGGAACCTATGTCAATCGATAGACATTGGAGACATTGCTATAACGTTATAAGTAACAACTTTTGTTCTGGAATCAAGTTCAAAACCTAAACGATGGAGGAAAAATTCTAGAGTATAAAAACTATTTCTAAAATGCCTAAAAACATTTAGGCAGAATGGTCAAAAGTATATGGGCGCTGGCTCATCTTTATCTTGAAATGAGAGTAGGCGTATTTTGTAGGTATTGATATAAGATTAAAAAACGCTGGGAATCCTTGCAAAAAAGTCTTTATCCTTCCGAAAAATCGCTGTTTTGACAACGAATTGAGGACCTCAGAGGAAAAAACGCTATTTTAATAGGGAAATGTATACAACTTAGAGTTTTTTTTGCTCCGAGCGCCTCAATTATGCAAGAACTGCCAAAGCGATCTTAATGGAATTCGGTATAGGGTCAGTGTATGACTTAAATTTTATATCCATACTTACCACTCCCTTCTCTCATCACCCTTTTTGGTATCCCCCATACAAAATGAGAGTACCCAAGAAGCAAAACAGCTGTCTTATAGAACCAGGTATTAAACAAGTCTTTTAGTGCACTTTTACAAGATTTAAAGTCAGAATTTTCCGTTGAAATTCCTATAGAAGCCTTTAAGATCCTTAAGAGTGCGCCACTTTACTTATAGTCATCTCTCTCTGATGGAACCAAGAGCGTTATAAGCAAATAAAAAGATTTTTAGTTCTATAATGCCTTACTTAGGGAATTCTACAAGACTATATTCAGAAAAAAATGCTTCTTGGGTATTTTGCCTTATAACTCCTTTCTGAGAAGAGGTATTTTCAACAATCCTCATTAAGAATTTTTTGATCGAGTGTGACTGAATGAAAAAATTGAATAACTAATAACCCTAATAACGCTAACAATAATTTTCTAGATTTTTGTATGAAATACTTTTCTATTTTTTTGTTGAAATCTACGAATTTATGGACCTAATGGCCTTATGCATGAGCGTAAAGCACATACGCTCTCTATGCTCTCTGCCTAAAGTCTTATGCTCATCGGAAGGCATGTTCACTAATAGGCTTTCTTAAAGATGTACACAATTCACCTTCCACTCAAAGGGTTAGCCCTAATGGCCTCTACACACTAGGAGCAATTTCTTTAAAAATATGACTTTTTAAAGAAAATTTCCCCTGTCATTGTAGGCAGAAAGGTCAGAATTTTTTAAAAAGGCAATTTTTGACGAAAATTGCTAGTACTCAATCAGTCTTTGGGGATTCATAATAACGGCAGGGACTTTAGACCCGGTTAGTCGGTAGGAATCGATTAGTCTTACAGATTAGATTACATTCACATCAGTTTTCCACTAAGCCGTCTCTCGGCTTAAGCCGTAAGTCTGTGGGCATAAAACTGAGACGCTCTATGTGATTTCCTTAGTGAAAACCTGAGAACTAATTTTTGTTTTCTACAAAACTTCTTAAAATGCTTTAAATTCAGATCTTCTAGGGGAAGGCTTTCAAGTTTCGCACACACTCTGGCTTCAAACACTTCATAGTATTCCCATATTCTTTTAATGAATCTGACCTATTTTTTCAGGAAATATTTGACTGATTTAGGACAGATTTATTAAACGAATTTGGAAAAAAATGAAGTGTTCGAAGCCAGAAAGTGTGCGAAGCCTGAAAGCCTTCCCCTATCTTTGTTATTTTCAATGTTTTTCATTTACAAAGATTGTATAATAATGTGCCAATTTGAAACTGTCATAAAATGCCAGTTTATGGACTATAAAATATTTCAATGCCTAATTCTCTTGGAATATGATGCATTATTTTTACCACAAGCCTGTCAACTTCTGAGAGCTTTCCTGTTTTGCCAAACTTTGTGGGGTTAAAATGCGGAGAGCGCTGACCACATGAGTGTCGGAAGGAAAAGAACCAGAGACAAAATTAGTGGGTCACGAAAAGGGGCCCTCTAAACAAATAATTTTTGGCAGAGGAAGTTCACATTGTTTTTTGGACAGCATGAGCTTGACCTAGAAATTGAAGTTATCGAGGGACAATTGAAATAATCTCTTGTGGTTCCTACAGAGTCCAATAATGTATCTGAGCGCTTTTTTTTTGTCTTTTAATTACGCATTTTTATGGGTGAGAGAGAGCAATTATTTGCATTAAATTTATATTGCCTTGAGAAATCTTAGAAATGTCCGGGAGAAGTCATTAATCCAATTTGGAGGGATTGATTTTTGAGTGTTTGTTTAAACTTGAAAATTCTTTTACGGCCTATTCTGAAGGTTTCATCGATATCGATCGGGTATTCTCTTAAGTTAAGAGAGCCCAGGGAGAAAGAAAATGCGTTTTGTTGCTAAACTTCAGTGAATCTTCTCTGGAGTCATTGATGGTGCACTCCCTATCTTATCAGGCGCTTCTCCGGAGACTTGTCGAGTCTCTCCGGAGGCACTCAAATATTTTTGCACAGCAAATAGATAAGGCATTTTACTGTTCGGTGGAAAATTCATCACGTGTCTCACGGACACTCGCCATCTCCTTCTCTCTCGCGCACAAATCGATCACCACGAGCGGCCCCAAAAAGCTCCGTCGCATTTCCCTCGCTCTCCAGTGCCCAATAAAACGTCCAAGTGGCCACAAGTCCAGCCACTTCAATCCAAGTGCCTCTTCATGCTTTTCCACGATAATTTCTGTGCCTATGAGTGAGATTTACAGTGTCTCAGCAATCGTGCCTATTTTTCTTTAAACAATTTTTTCCGTGAAAAATCGTGAAAGTTCTCTAAAAGTTTGATTTGATAAAAATGTCTCCTTCCGTGAGTGTCCTGAAGAGGCATCAAGCCATTCCAATACTTTATACTCGAGGAACGCACTATGAAGTAGGATTCGATGTGGTGAGTGGCTTTTCCTTATTTTCCATGTTTCCACACAAGGTGTCTCCAGGGCGACTTGCTTTTGAGGGCACATAAAAGCCTTTTAAAAATAGTAAGGAGGTCATAAATATTATCAATGTCCTTTATTAATTGTTTTTTCCACCTTTTAAGTAATCCAAAGCACGTAGAATATATTTTTAAAAAATTCCTTCACCTCATTGTAAATTAATCCATTAATTCTCTTTAACATTCTCGCACCTTTACTCTGAAGATTTTAGGCAAGATCTTCATAAATTAGGTGCTAATTTGCTGCCTTGTGCTTTCTGTGCTTTTATGTCATATATAATAATAAATATATTCTTATCAAAAGTAAATTAAACGTATCTGTAGAGCAAATTTTTTTTATAAGAATAAATTCTCTAACCTTCAATACATTTTTTTTAAATATTTAATGTAGTACCTCTGTTTAATTTCTATTACAAAAGAAATCACAAGATGTTTGAAACAGGTGGTACTCAAGGGAGAGTATTATGTACTCGGAAGTGATATACAGCTAAGTGAATAGAAGTCTCATGAATTTAACAATTTTCCAAATGAGATAATTTTATTAATAATTAGTAATTCGTTAATGAGTTTTGTTATCTGCATATGAAATATCATGCTATCAGATTTTTTTTATATCTAAATACAAAGATTTAGAACAGAAAATTTAGCTAAAATTTAGTTAAAATATTTAGTTGAAAATACAATTAAAAGGAAAAGCAAGAAAGAAAGAAAAAAATGAGTTTTGAAATTTTTCTGAAGTATTGGATATGTGAAAGGTTATAGTGAATGTGAAAATGTGAATTATATAGTGATTACTATTTTTTCTAGAATCTAGAAAAGATCTAATGGAGCAAGTACAATGGCAACTTGTTGAATTTCCATTAAATCGCTTCTAGAGACATAAACTTCCGTTCATTTACATAGTTTGTTTGCTCTAAAAAAAAGTGAAAGTTCATCAAAAATTTATTAAAAATTTTTAGAAAAAAATTGTCAAATCATTGGTAAAATCATTAATCAAATGAGATTTATTTGGTCCATTTAATATATTTTTACAGAATTTTACGTGAAAAGAAATTCATTTGAATTATTTTTGCCTAACAGAGTTTACGGCGTTATCACATTTGCACATTAAAATTTTAATGTGAATCACATTAATTGTCATTTGTGAGCGTCTAAATATGTTATTTGTGTCTTTAAGTCACTTAATATTTGGGGTTTTTCTATTTATTGATAAAGAAGTGGACTTGGCCTGCAAAAATAAGTTTAAATTTACCTAAAGCATAAATATTTTTCACATTAAAAAATTAAAGAGAAAATCGCATTAATTTTCCGCATTAATGCTATAAATCAATTTATATCAAATTTTGCGGACCAAGTCTACCTTTTTATCAACAAATAGATCAAATTTTGAATATAAAATGATTCAAACACACAAATTACACATTTGGACTCTCACCAGCGACAATTAATGTGAATCATATTAAAATTTTAATGTGCAAGTGTGATAACACAGTTAAGTTACTAAACAGTTCCTATAAAACGTAGAGAAAAAGAACATTAATGAAAGATAAATAAAAAACTATTAGATAAAAATATAGTCTATAACAGAGGCGTGCAAGAACATGTACGTCAATATGGTAAAAACGCTACTATAACAAACTTATTTTGACGTTAATTCGGTTTCAATGGTTTTTGCACACCTCTCGTCTATAACATTTATAACCAAAGTAAAGGAGAAATATTGTAGGAAACATTGAACCTGATTGTATCCAAAAAGATGGAAAATTTTGTGACGGCTCAAAGGGAACAATGGGGTAACTTTGAAAAGAATTTAATTTAGAACTTACAAATAAAAAATCCACGAGAAGGTATAAGTCCAATTAAAGAGACCAATCCAAGAGCACTTCTTCTTAATCTTTTATCATCTGAGACAATGAAGAAATTGTGAAATTACCGAAATGCACCCTAGTAGTATTTATATATTAAAAAATATTATAAAATATTTTAATCCTATCGTATTTTATTATTAACTAAAGTTTTAAAAGCATTCAGAGCTTTAGCTAGTCAGACAACGTGATGGGTATCAACATTTTGCATAAATAAATAGAATAAGATTTATTCTTACTTTACGCTAATATTTTAAAATATCCCTGGCTTAAAACGTGTTTTAAAATGACATGGAATTTGTAGAAGTATTTAAGGGAAACTGGGGCATAATTAGCCACGGATAGTATTAGACAGCAGTGGGGTACTGTAGTTCTCTTTAGGAAAAATATTGAGATAATTAATATATTTATTCAGAATATAATTAACTCCGTCCCTATTCTTTGAGATATTTATCAATTGGATTCAAATATGTTTTTCATAAATTATAAGCAGGGAAAAATTTTATTTACTAGCTAATTCTACCCCAATTTCCCTTATGCGTATATATTTGGAAATTAAATAATTAATATAGTTTTCCCCTACAGTAAAATTATTCATAGATAAAATTGTCCCAAAAGAGTAGGGTGGCGGCATTACTTGTGGCCATGTCGCAATTTTTGTCAGAAAATGATTCCGAAAACCAAAAAAAATGTGATTTGCTATTAAAACGCATCAAATATTTTTAATTTTGAGGTTTTCCGAAATCATTTTTTGACATTGTACATTTTTTTGTGGGGAGGCCATAAGTAAAAACAGTGGCCACAAGTAATGTCGCCACCCTATATTTTTGAAAATGATTCCGTGAACTACCTCACCCTCCCTTAAGTACTATTGCATGATTTTTTTTTACATTTGTTTTTCACGCTGAAGAAATCCTTTGTTCTTAACATTAATTTATGCTGATAATTTTAAATTTTGTGATAAATTTTGTCATAGCTTTGGCATTTTCTTTTGTTACTAAGTTAAAGTTTAAATGGACAGAAAATTTATATAATATAATTTGAATTGAATTTATTTATTTTGTTTCAAGTGACAGCATTTATAATTCGGTAAATTCAAGGGACACAATAATAATATTTTCTTCTTCTCTGGGTGCATTATTTATTAGGACAAAATGTTTTCTTTATTGTTTCAATATTTTCAGCACGATTCTACTGTTTTCTTGCACACAATGCAATGTTTTTCCAAGAAAAGTGAATGTTCTTGTCAAGTTGCAAGTGCAGCAAAGTCAATGGCACAATTAATCATCTCCAATTGAATTTTAAATTTAAAAATAATAACATCAACAAAATTTCCTTAAGTTAAATTGCTTCTAAATTCTCTGCCGGCGATGAGAAATTTATAATGTTATAGCACCTTAACACTTTGTTTGCAAATACGCACACAATTGATCAGTGACAAGATCAGTGATCGATAATCATTAGTTACCATTGAGTCACGAATTTTGATGAATGGAGTTCCGACATTATAGCTCAATCTTAATGTGCATTGAAGGATTAATGCCACAAATCTGCCCATTAATCTTTCAATTGTCTCACTTGTCCACTGATTTAGCTTCTGTTTTACAGAATTATACCCTAAGATCTTTGCACAGTATAGAAAATTATTTTGCCTCTAATAAATTTATGCATAATAAAAGAGTGATCATCTCTGAATTGAAATTGTTTGATGAAATGGTCAAATTGTGAATTTCGTGACTATATTTCAAATTGCAAGAATTAGGCAGTCTGGCGCTAAAGTTTATGTATATAAGCACCATACCATTGCTAGCTTCACATGTGATTGATACTCTGAAATTTCATGCTTAGGCAGTTTTGGTGAAACGATTACAGGGCATGATAAGAAATGCCATTGAAAATCTAATATTAGACCACACAGATCGTTGTGAGATTTACCGAATGCGAATAAGGAAAAAAATCTAATCTTGAAATTTTAGTTGTTTAATGAGAAATTTTGATTAATTGCTGATCGCAAATGTGATGAATCTATACGTTATTTTTGAAAAATCAAACAAGAAACCGTCTTGGATACCAAGGATGGGTAAGCTATTTTAGAACAGCTTAAGAAGAAACTTTTTTAGTTACGAAAAAAAGTTTAAGAATTAATAATTAAAAATATGATTAAAGAGACACAAACGTAAGTGTATTACTTACTAAGAGAAAATTCACAAAGCTGAAGCAACTCTAAATAAATAAGTTAAGCCGAATTAAATAACTTCGACAAGATGTCGATGAACTTTTCGATGAACCTATTACTCTTTTTCATTGTAAAATTTCATCTCGACTGAAGCATATGCTTAAATAATATAACTTCAGTAATAAGAAATAGGAAATGTAGTGAAGATAGTTTCCTGAAGACGTATACATCATTTGCAAGAGACTCAAAATTGAGGACTTCGAATTCAAAAAGGAAAATTAAATTTTAAAAAAAATTGAAGAAATTTAAAAGAAAGAAAAAATAAACAAAATATTAATATTTATTAATTTTTAGTTTTTTTTAGAGATTATTCAAAGTTTTAGCCAATCAGATGAGACAATGGGATTAAAATGTTTTGTGTGAATTAAATACTATTTAATTTGATGTGAATAAAGATTCGTTTGTGTAAAAAATCGGGTAACAAATTGCGAAAGAAATTTAGGATGTGATAAACACATTTGTGTAATTTGTTCAACTCATTAAATACTTAATAGGTAATAGGACTTAAAAGGTTATTGGTATATTTAAAAAAAAACTTAGTTTTTATTATTTATTCCAAATATTTAATTTTAGTTAATTCATAACTAAGGCATTAAAGAATATAAAAGGGTTTCTTAAAAAAAGGAAATTTTCTTCATTCTATTTATCTTTTCTGCAATTTTTTAGAATAATTTTTTCTGTTGTATTTGAGGGTCGTACCTTTGCCGCCTTAATCAGAGAATTCCTAACGCTATCAGAACCCTTGAATTCTACTTACCTGCCTATGTACAATACCAATGAAGGGCGCCAGGTGTACAATGAAACACTGGAGTCTGTACGGCGTTCCTTTCCCCAGTATATCCGGGAGTTGGAAGGAACGGCTGATGGAGCTCAGGTGGAATTTCACAAGGTGAGTCGAAAAATTGTGCAATATTGTCACCATTTAGTACCATTCTAAAACTGCTCTCAGTTGCATCACACGTGTCACCTAATTCTGTTGTCTTTTTCCAATTCTCTTCTTGTTCTTTGGCAAATCCAATTTATTGGTGGCTGAGAGAAGAGGAAGGTCATGCGGACTGACACGCGATTCAAATGCAATTCCACCATATTAATTAAATTGAATGTAAACATGCATTTAACTTGCGGGTGGTTTTCTTTTTCTAACTAGCTCTTCCTTCTACATATGGACGATATTACGCCCAAAGCTGTGGCGGGGAGGAATAGTGTTGACCAACCTATTGGATGCACCAGCATCTGTGTCAATCAACCAGGGCAGGTGAGTTCAAGTTCAAGAGAAAGATATTTACACGCTGCGCTGGGATTTCAAGACCTTCTTTAAAACTTTTTATAAAATCGTCTTAAGTTTTTGATTGTACATAATACTCAGTTGTGTACATATTTATATTGAATGAGATCATAATCTGTTAGTAGAACAGATCTAAAGTTTGGAGTGGTCTCAGCTCCTGATGAAGATAATTGGACCCTTGAACTATTATTAGAAGGCTTGGTTCATAAGCTTTCGGAATATGGTACATTTGATCCGTTCAGGCTAAGTATGGTCATCCAAAACCATTTATGTCGAAAACTACTTCTGGAATCAGGGTTAATCCACAAAGATGGCACAAGGATAATTGTTAGAGGGACTTAACTCTTTCGCGTCATTAGGGTCATATATGACCCGAAAAAAAAAACATTTTTTTTGACTATTTACATTAATTGAAATCTATCGGTTTGTGCACGACATCATAATAGAACGATGTAAGATTCTTGGCTAATTTTCTCAAGACTCCAAATATTCAGGAAAAGAAAATATTTGAGATCAAAAATCACTAATTTCGAACTTTGTGAAATGACTTTTCTTTTTCAAAATTTTTTATATTAATTTTTTATTCAGCAAAAAGTTCTTTAGAAACACAAAATAGAATATTCAAAGATTGTATATTGCATATTTTGATATAATAAACTAGTCTCAATTTTCCAAAAAAGCTTGTAGAATTTTCCGGGTCATATATGATCCTATTGTCCCCAAGAGTAACAGAGTTTTCGTCCCAAACCTACAGCGAAATGTAATTGGGACATTGTTTTTCTTTGTGAAATGCAGGTGGGACATCTTGCTCCTGGACATTTCATCTTATATCTGATGAATTATAACATATTTTGCAATATTTTAGAGTATTCTGTAAGCGTCTCATATTGCGTAATTGTATTATGTGTGAATAAATATGTGAATAAGTTTATTTTTGCCAAATATCACTCAAAATATTGTGACAGTGACTGTTCAAGGGATTACCAGGAAGATTCCTTGAACACCAGGAGTACAGTGCTCATCAAGACAATCCAGTTTGTCATGGTTTTGGCCAAATTAATAACTTAAAGCAAAAAAAAACTCTTAAAAAGCCCGTGATATAGATTTTGAAAATGGTATGTACACTTCCCTTGAGGACAACAGGGTCATATATGACCCGGGGTTTTTCCGAGCTTTCACACAATGGAAATTTTTTCCCTATCTGAATTATTATATTTAATCATAAAGCATTAGGAAAAACTCAATTTTACATGAATTCATCTGCTGAATAAAAGTGGGACGCGAAAGAGTTAATGAGTATAATTTGTTAAAGAAACTTTTTTTTGAGAACCCTTCGTGCAAGAATTTAGAAATTTTACACGCACAGAAAAAAATTACAGAAATCCTTCTAATCTATTTCCTGCGGACAAATTGATAAAGATATCGAGTTGGAATGTTCTGAGTATTTAAGACATGACCAAAAAGGTTTTTTTTTCAACAACTTAAATTCTTTGAGTGCCTCTAATGCCGAAAATGAGTCAAATGGGTCTTTGAGTTGAATCAATCTTCTGCTTGCTGAACTTATTGAAACAAGAACAGAAATTGTGATGGAAGATTTATTTTAAAGTCTGTGAATGCTTTACAAATCGGTAAAAAAATGTCATAAATTGTTTTTTTTAATTATTTAAAAAATAATCTCGTTTTTTTTGAAAGACAATTTAGAAAACATTGTTTCCTCTTAAATAAAAGGAATAATTGAATTTTCTTTTTCGTGAACTGTATTTTAAATAACAAATTTCATTATTTCCAATTTGAAATTTTCGATTTGTTTCCTGATCAGGAGATAATAGGCCACAATGAAGACACTCTTCCGGAAGTTATGAATTTCTTTTATCTGGTGTCAGCTCACATTGTCTGTGATGAGCCTCAAGGGAAGTACCGAGTGAAGGAGGAGCATTTCACATCCCTCTGCTACGCTGGCCATCTTCCAGGCTACACCATGGGCTACAATCACCACGGACTGATCTTTACCATCAACACAATCAGTGCAGATACACTCTACAGCGGAAAGACTCCTCGTCACTTCATCACACGAGCCCTTTTGACTGCAGACACCTTTGTCCAGGCTCAGCACATCATCAGAGACACCGGAGTCGGTGCTGCTGATGCATGCTCCATCAATATGACCTTCCTCCGGCAAGAAGGACCCAGAGTTTTTCACAACATCGAAATGGGTCCTTCTGAAAACAACGAGAGTTATGTGGATGTGAAAACGGCCAGTACAGGGGAGTATTTGTCGCACTGCAACAAGTACTTGCGTCTTCCTGTACCGGAAGTCACTGGTCTGATCATAGATTCGAGTGTGGCACGTATGGCAGTGTTGAAGAAGTTGGGAGAGCCAAAGAACAGGGATGATGTCATAAAGATGCTGGGCGATGATTCACACAAGGTCCATCCCGTTTACCGTGCAAGACGCGATGATCCCATCAAAACCATCGCCACGGGGATTTTTGACTGTATCGCACGCACTTGGACTCTCTATTCGGACAATCCCAAAAACAATGAACCGCTTTTTGTCCTACCACTTGTTCTCCGAGATTAATCCCAGTGGATGTTCCCTTTTTTTCATCCAGAAATTCCATAGAAAAATTATTTTACTCACAACACAAGTTCACCGCATTTTTTTGTCCAAATCCGAAGATTAGGAGCCAGTCAGACACTTTCTTATCAAATTGCAGTATGTGCTTCAAATTGGCCACTCTCCAGTGATAAGGAATTTGTGTAAACATCGGCCTCTCCAAAAAATTGAGCAACATTACACTCAACTTGTAGAACTTACTATAAATAAAATTTTTGCCCAAAGGCTTTTCGAGACTTAAAACATACGACTTTTTATTCTCTTTTGATACAATTGTTGTTGTTGTTTTCACTTATTGTTGAGTTTTACAATTTTTTCAGCTCATTTCCATTTTAAAATTCTTCTGCAATGTATAATGTCAAATCCTAACACTAATTTTTTTTTATCCATTTTATACTTTTTAATTTAAATGTATAAATTAATTTACAAAAAACTCCCAAAGAAAATGTGTCTTGTATTTAAGTTAAAAAAATACACAACAATTATTTATCTTAAATGTAATGCGATATTATAATTATTCAAAAAAAAATCGAGAAAATAGTAAACTCAACACTATTGCATTTAATTAGGCAGTAAATTTTTGCATCATTTATTTCTCTTTTCCTCATTTTTTTCCTAAGGATTTAACTGTGATGGGGCCAGGATGTGCTTAGAAAATCAATCATTGGTAAAAATAGTATTGAAAAATTATATTTGCGTGTTTAAAAAAAATGAGTGATAAGTCTAGAGCAGCTTATTGTAGGTAAGATTCTTAAGGTGAGCCAACTTGAAATGCATGCAAATTCGATTTTAAGCTGATTCGCAGGTATTTTTTGAACCTACACTGAGAGAAATCCGAAAAAGTTAAAATAACATTCCGGAACTATTATTTTCACCCTGCAGTATTGATCCAAAATCGGTGTAAATATTACCCTTTTTAGGTGTATTAGGGGTTAAAGGTACCCTTTTTCATGTTAATTTTACCCTTAAAAAGGTGTAAAATTAACTTTAAAAAATGTTGATATATTTTTACATCTAGAAAGCGTTAAATTTCTGAGGAAAAAATGTTAATCGCACCCTCTTTTTTTCTCAGTGTACCTAGTCGTCTTTCTTGCACTGCAACATAAGCATTTAAAACACTAAGTGGCATTAGTATCACTATTTTATAGACAGAAAATTTTTAAATGGCTTTCTTTTGGTGAAGAGAGTAGATAAATTTTCTGAGATCTAAATAATAGACCAAAAACCAAATGGCTTTTGTCATTAATATTTGACTGCAGCAGATGCCAGCGAGCACAGTTAGCTGAAAAAAGCAGAGTTTTCAGCAATTTTTTGCTGAGTCGATCAGCAAAAATATGCTTTCTGGTCAGGAGTTCTCGAACAAAGTGTTAACCAAATATATGGAAATCACGCTGCCTCGGAAGTAAAATTTTAAGGTTAGCAGAATTCAGCTAAAAATAAATCTGTTTTAAGCTGAATTGAAATCGGTTAGCATTTAGCTCTCGCTGGGATTTAGTAGTAAATGGGCAAAATGATCAATAAATATTAATTTTCAAATATTGCATGTTGATGACAAATAGCAAGTTTGAAAACACTATTAACCCACTCCTTACCATGGTATCATACATCATACGCAAACTGAGTGATTTTAGATGATTTATTGCTGGACAATTGATATTTAAATTGCTGTCGGAAATGGATTTTTAGTTACTTTAGTCTTTCAATTGCTTGAAAAAATAGCCCGACAGAAACGGAAATACATTTTGCTATTATTTTTTCGCTTCGCGGAAAATCATTCAAAATTTTTGCTCAAAATGGCAAATGGAAAATACGAGATCCCGTCGAATTTTTTACGAATAAGAATGGAGTTGGAAGATAATTTAAACTCCTGGTTCGTTGAATTTCATGAAGTTCCTATTTGCACAAACTTTTGACAAATTTTATGAGTAAAAATTTTGTAAAATGATTATTGGCTATTTTAATCAGATCCAAATGAATATTGTGGTTAGACTTATATAATGTATGCCCTTTCGACAATAAGCGAAATGACTGATTTTTTAAATAAAAATAGCTCACATGGATTGGGAGTCTTTTAGAAAAGCAGTGTTCTTTTTATTTAACTTATCGAAAGGAAAATTATGGATAATTTTGGCACATCCTGTAGTTTAAAATTTGCATTACTGAAATACCTTCATTTTTCCTATTTTCAACATAATTTATCAATTGTCTAGATTCATGAACATTTATGTTCTTTGTGATGCTCATTGTTGATAAAATTGTGCATATATTCTCTCACAATTATTGACGTTTACCATGCCAGAGAAACAATTTCTCATGCAATTCATAAAATTTAATGCAGCATAAATAAATTGGCAAAAATGACGTGATTTTTTGTAATTTACAATATATTGATCGTTTTTGGACTATGAAAGAGAAAAGACAAGACACATAGTCTATTCCTTCAAATTACGCTCATGAATCTAGGTTTTTTTTTCTTGCACAAGAAAATGAGAAAATCTGAGAAATAATGTTCCAAAAATATTTGCTGCCTAAAAAAATTATGCAATTTGTTTTCACTTAAAATTATATACCCTTTGATATCAATGTACTTTTTGCATTATTTGGCTATGAGATGCAACTTGCATAATGCTCATTAACGCTTTCAATTTGTTTTTTTCTTCTCTGAAATCTAGTAGAAAATTGTAAAAAGGCATATCTCGATATTAAGATTATTGCGTTATCGTTTTCTTTTGTCACTCATCCTTTCTGCGCTATTTCATTTATCCTTTTTTTTTAAGTGAAGAGGAAAAGTGATTAACTGCAGGAGAAATAAGAATCAACAGAGAAAAATCACAATAACAAGTTTTAAAAAAAATCTCCAGGACAAAAAAAACTCATATTGCCAAATTTACAGTTTGAGGAAAAGGTGTACAAGAATATTATTTTTTTTTTTTGATAAATAATATTGGAATCTTATACAGATAATTATTACGATAATTTATCCAACTTTTAGCTTCCTTCCTTCATTTCTAAATGTTTTCTTTTTTTAAAGAATTGAATTTTCGATTCAGTGTAGTGAATTTGTTTCTTTTTGTTTTAATATTCTTTTTTAGAGTTTAATTGTGTTGATGTTTTTTTTTTCTTTTGACTTTTCTCTATCATATACTTTTTGAATTTGAAAAATTTTGGAGAAAAAGTTTCTTTTAATGTTACCTTTTGTGGTGTGGAGTGTATCTCCTCACTCTCTTCTAAAACCCTACAAGAAACGCTGTCGTTTACTGCTTAAGGATTGAACTTCCATATTGACATCTAGTGAAGGACTTGCCGGACGTTTACAGTGGCGGGCTACTTCTCCGGTAACGAACGCATAAAGCTCAGGACCCCTGAAATTGTCAGTGATTTTTTCTTACTTAGAATAATTAAGAAGAATATGTAAACTAAAATTGAAATTTATTTATCGGATAAACTAGTCAAGTTTCTCAAATATGAACACTATTTAAACAAAATTATTATTAAGTAAATAACAAAAAACACATTCATGTGAGATTTTGTACTTTGAATTAAAGTGTTTCAAGGCAAGTTCAAGTGTTTCATTGTGCCGTATTTCCTTTTCTTTGAAGGATAATATCCAGAAAGCAGTAAAGAAGAATGGTTCTTAATTCTAGAACTAGGACTAGACTTTTCTTCATATACAGGGGGTCCCGGGATTATGTACATTTTCGGGACCGAAGAAAACTGTGCGAAATGGCATTATGCACCCAGAAAATTTGCATAAGCGTAGGAGACTTCTATCGAATAAATTACTGGAACGTCGTAACGGTCGTAACATATCGCTCCTTGGAAATTACAAGGGGTTAACTCACTTTTTTTTTTTGCAATCTTGAGATTTTAATGTACTTAGAAAGAGAATTTAATAAATTTTCAGATGATGTTACTAATTTTCGTTCTTAGAAATATTTTTCAAAATTTTACTCTTATTGATTGCTTACGTCATTTTGTTTAAAGGGGCACAAAATATATTAATTTTGTTCAATTTTTTGTGAAACAAGGTAGTAACTCAAGGGTATTTCTAAAAACAATAGCTCCGAAAGGTTGCCAAATATTCATAATTTATATAATACGTTTATGTAATTTATATAATACAAATGTACATAATTTTTCAAGCCCCTGTAACCTCTAAA
Source organism: Phlebotomus papatasi (assembly GCF_024763615.1). Lineage (NCBI taxonomy): Eukaryota > Metazoa > Arthropoda > Insecta > Diptera > Psychodidae > Phlebotomus > Phlebotomus papatasi. Next base: position 89,866,338 of record NC_077224.1, on the reverse strand, counting down.
AAATCTTTGTGAATTCACAGTCAGTCGTTTGAATTTGAAGAGTTCATATTTGAGGATTTCTACTGTAAGCCAAACTGAATTGTAAGTAAAACTTCAGACTAGAAATTTAGCCTAGTTCCTGAAGATTTCAATATCCAAAAATACAAACCATCAAATTGATTTTTCAATATTTTATAAATCGAAAATGCTATACATATGTTCAAAAGGCTTTTAAATGTTAGGCATAAAAAAAGGAATTGACGTAAAATGCCATTTTGAACTTTTAAGTGTTAACCCTTTAAGTACGATTGAAACACCGGTGTCCCATAAAGAAAATAATTTTTCCTGACTACCTAAAGTTATTTTTTTCTTATGTCTGTACATAATTGTAAAGTAGAGAAGGAATCTAGAATATTTTTTGCAAGTCTCTAACTATTTGCTATGTAGTAAATATTTAAGCCCAAAAATGGCGAATTTTGAAATTCTCAAATTCATAATTGATTTTATTTATTTTTTTATACTTCAGATTTTTTTTTAAGCAAAACCCTTTTGGCAATAAAAACTACAATACTCATACGTAATATTTTTCATTAAAGCGAAAAATATTATTCATTGGTATTTTCAGAAAAATTACTTAAATTTTTGGGCAATTTTTGTCCCTATCATTCATAGAAGCACAAAATACACCAAATTAGACTCTGTTGGACTTTTTAAGGTTAGATTTAAGACTTATCATTGATTATGTTTCTCAGTTTAATTTTTATTGTTTATTTTCAGTCCGTAAAAAGTGCCTCGTCGTTAAAGGGTTAAAGCCTCCGGCACATTTTTTAGATCGGGAAAATTTTATGAAGTACAAATTACCGTCCATTTATTTTCAAATGGTTTGCATTACGTCTATTGCATTCTTTTGTACTCAAAATTATATTGAACTAAATTAATTTGGTTGTTCAGAAGAAGAAGAAGAAGAGTCCGAAAGAGTGATGTGAATTTAGATTATCTGAAATTATCCTGATCTAAAATGTGTGCCAGAGCCATAAAAAAGATTTCAGCTACCTGAAACTGCCCCAGCCTTTACAATAATACCGTTAAAAAGTTTAAAAAAAAATCAGTAATGCCAAAACTTTTGGCTTAGGCTCACCTTTTTGGAAAATTTTATGAAATTAAAATTCACGAATTTTGCAAATGTCTATTTCACTCTTTTACATTCTTCTTCTTCTTTTGAATATCATGGCTCCGGCACACCTTTTAGACAGGAAAATTTCATGAAATCAAAATTCACATCCCTTTCTTTCTCACACGTTTAGCATAAGTCTATCTCATTCTTTCTCACTTAAAATTCGATTGAGCTAAATTAAATTTGCAATGATGTTTAAAAAAGAAAAGAAGAAGAGTGCAAAAGATTCCTGATCTAAAAGGAGTGTCGCAGCCATCATAACCCAAATTCAATTTAGTTCAATTTAATTTTGAATACGAAAGAGTGGGAAAGATTATATCCGAAACGCTTGAGAAAGAAAGGTATGAAGTTTTCCTGATCTAAAACATCCAAAAAGGTGATAGATGCACAAATTAATTTATTCAGGCATAATGTGGGGTACAGTAGACTCTCTCTCAATCGGGAATATGGGGCAAAATGTCATCCGGTTTAGCGATAGAATTGAGCGTCAAAGCCTTTGTAAATTCCACAAAAAGCGCTCAATTATAAAGAATAACGATAAAATAGGAAGAACTACAGCGAATTTGAGCGAATTAGCTTCATAATTAAACGTGAAAATTGTTAACAAAATTTGTCACCCGATTGAAAAAGAGCCGATTTAGTGAGAGTCTACCGTATTAGCATTTGAGGGGTCGCACCACCCTATACTGTTGTAAACTAATATTCATTATTTGCAAAATGCTGATTTCAACCATTTTTTTTTACTTAATAAAAAAATAGAAATATTGTTTATTTTAAGAATTTAAACAGATTTTCTCAACAAAAAAAGATAATGCAAACAAATTGACGCAAAGAAAGCCAAACACCATCATGTGACAATAACTTTAAGCACCCTGTTAAAGAAATTGTGTAATTCTGGATAGTTATTCAATGCTAATGAATATGCATTAATTTTATAATTAGAGCATATTTAGCAGGAAAAAAAGGAAAGAAATGTCCAGTTGTAAGGAAATTTAAAATAAACTATTTTATTATTTGCATGAAAAGGCAATAATTTAGGAAGCACCCTGTGAGAGGGTGTCTCTAAAATTGTTCTAAAATAAAAAATTTCTCAATTGGGGACAAAGGATCTTACCTGGATCTTCTTGCTAAGGCTTCTTTGAACGTGTGCATCTCAGGCTCGCTGGCCAGAGGCAATTGAGGACTCACAAAGGGTGTTGCACCATGTTGCATTAGATTGTGATGATTGTTAATGTGTGCTTCTGGCTTTGGGGATGATCTGAAAGAGAACAAAGGAAGGGACATTTGTTGGATTGTGTGGATGTTGGGAAATTCGGGAGGGCAGTGTGACTCACCTCAATTGGGAAGCTCGAGATACATGAAGAGGCGGTGGTGGTTTCCCAGCCAAGTAGGAGAGGAGATCTTCGCGTCTGATGTTTCTTCGGCGCTTCTTGGCCCAGGCAGCGATTTCTTTGTTACGTCTTTGGTAGCCACATTGCACGGCAACATCGCCAATTCTCCTGAGACCTTCTGTGGAGTCTGTGGAAAGAGATTAAGATGTTAGGAAATAGCTGGCAACTTGGAAATTGGCCCAAGGAGGAAAAGTACCTTTGTAGAGTGTAGTTATCGTTCCGGCAGCAGTTTGAAATGGCAACCAGAGTAGTCCGGAATCGTTGCCATTTGTTCGATCTGTGAAAACGGACGCAACCAGAAGCATAATCATCAATTCCCATCCAAGAATACAGGATGCAGCATTTTGGGGAGATGAGCATGGGAGTAAGTGGACAAAAAGATGGTATTTATGAGTGAAAAATCAAACAAAATGTCTGACAAACTTAGCCTTGTCCTTGACTTGTGTCTCATTCTGACCACAAAAGAAATCCATCTGTGCCTTCCATGGGCCAAAAGCTTACCTTTATAGAGCTGAGCCACTGCTGTAGCTGACTCCTGGAAGGATCTCCACACATTCTTGATAACAGCATCTCGCTCTGCGATGAGTTCAGTCTCGAAATTTGGCTCAGACTCAATTGCTTCCATGTACTGATTCTCAATGGCAGCTATCCAGCTCTCCTCGCTATCTGACTGCATCCTGGTCACACTTACTTTCTGCCACACTACACGGAAAACACTTTAGCACAATTTGTGACGGATTCTATGCACTTTTGAACACCACACGGAGGAATTTCAACAAGGAAGAACAATTTTCAGAGCCATGTTGAATGATTCCATTCCATCTGACAACTCCGAACGTCACTCAACCCAGCTGAACCTAGAAATGCTACTACAGCTACTATTTCAGTACTCGAAGGCTATCGCGCAGTGATGGGCAGTGAAAGTCCTGAGAACCTCATTTTTGTGACCGGATTTGGGCCCTTTGCTGGCCATGAGTCTTGTAACGCGAGCTGGGAGGCTGTCAAACTGCTTCCGGATGAAATCACAGTCCACGAACAGCGATATCGTCTTCAGAAACGCGAAATCCCTGTAGTGTATCGTGACGTAGATAGAAATGTGTCTGAGATTTGGGATCAAAATCCTCTGGTGAGCTTCAAAATTGTATCAACAGCTCCTCTAAGTAGTTTATTGCTTCCTAATTATTTTCTGTAGCTTGTCATTCACTGTGGAGTACATACAGTAGCTTCAAAAGTCTGCCTTGAGAAATATGCCTACAAATCGTCCTACTGCAGCAAAGATTGGGAGGGAAACTGCTTGTCCAGTAGTTCAGCTGATCTCTGTAGACATGGGCAGAACTGCGACAAGTTAGAGACGGCATTCAATGTTGAAAAAATAGCCGAAGATCTCAATAAGAAGCATAAAGACATTTTTTGTGCCTCTGTGGACGTTGGACGGTGAGTCACATGCTCCAAAAAAAACGCCCCCAAACCAAAATAATTAACCTTTTATTTCAGTTATCTCTGTGGCTACATTTATGTCAAATCTCTGGATTACAATCCCTCCAAGACTCTGTTCATTCACGTACCCAAAGTCGATGTCATCAGTCCTTCAGAGGTGCAGCAGGGAATTCTGGATGTGATTCAAAAATGCCTCGAGCAGATAAGAGATTCGCAATAAAAGATTTTATGGTAAGACTAAAAAAAACTTTTAATATATCAGTTATATTTTATTAGAACTTTCAACCTTTAAGAGATAATATAATTTTTGGGGTTTCTTTTTTATTTTCTTTTTGTCAATAAAATTCTTGGACACAATTTGCAACAAAAATACATACAGATATACAGAGAAAAATCCTCTGAAATCTTTACATTTTAAAAAAATCCAATTTAAATATTAAATATCTCAAAATGAAAGATAAATACTTTTCATTCCTTTATTGTACCTCCTAAAATATTTACATGATGTTGCACTTTCCTAAAGATAAAATAAAGAAAATGAAAAACCAATTGGTGTTATACATTTTTGGATTTTTAAAATAAATTATAAAATACAGAAAAAAACTCTTTTTTTTTTGAAATCTTTAATCTTTTAGAAGAAGATTGATTTTGGTTTAGTTTCATCGTAACTATTAAATTTAGTTTTAGTACATTCTACAATTAAAATTAAATTGACTCTGTTTCATGCGAGAAAACTAATATTAATGGAAAATTTATTTTCCTTTTTTTTAATTACATTAACATCATCTATCAGATGACGCAACTAACATTTTAATCATCAGTTATATTATTCTTTTATGAACTTGCATTTATGTAATTCAAAATTGTAGACGGGATGTGCTGATTATTAGAAAATTCGCTGATCAAATTTTGGAAATATTGGAATTTTCACAAAAAAAAATCATTGGATACATAGGATATAAAATTGCACGCCATTTGTTTCAATCCATCCCATATTTTTAGGCATTTAGAATTAAGTTTCTTGAGTAAACTCCACCTAAAAACAATTTTAAGCCACACCCCTTTAGTAGCAATATTCAATTTAAGTCCCACAAAATTAGGGAAACTTTTTGAAAATGTAGTACAATTCCTCCCATTTGATCACCGGTTCTAATACACTTAAGTGTGCTGAAATTTTTCTTATTACTTCATAAAAATGTATTTTTATTGTATTTATTGTTGTAAGTGTTTTGAAATTGTTGTAAGTGTTATATTGCATTGTATTATATTTATTTTTCATCTTGATTGTGAAACTTCCCACCTCTCTTGCGGCCATCGCCGTCTTAGAATGTCAAGAAATGTCTACTCAATAAGGAGACAAGGTCAAGCTGTGACAGCCGTTTGGCATGGAGGGTAAAAAAAAGTAAATAAATATATTATAAATTATTATAGAGTAAGATTTACGAGAAGAACACTAAGTTCAGCCCTAAATAAAACAATTTAAGAAAAAAAACACCCACTCTATTTTTCTGGGGGCGTGGCTTATTTCTTAGCCCATTAAGCCAAGGACGTAGCGATGGGGAAGGCCGCATTGATAGGGCTAGCAATCAATTTTTTTTGCAATTTTTTTTAAAGAAACTGAAGAAAAGTTTTCGTGGTTCGTAATCGCTACGGTACACCTTTTAGTTCAGGAAAATTTATAGATTTAAAATTCACTTCTCTTTCTTTCTCAAAAGATCTGCATAAGTCTATCCTACTCTTCTAGTTTCAAAATTGGATTGAACTAAATTTAATTTGGTGTGATGTTCAAAAGAAGAAGAAGAAGAGCGCGAAAGAGTAAGGATAGACAATGCAAAGCTTTTTGGAAAGAAAGGGATGTTAATTTTGACTATATGAAATTTTCCTGATGTGAAAGGTGTATTGAAGGCATAAAGGGCCATTTTCCATTCAATTTTTGATCATTTTCTCGCTATATTTACCATGATTGCATTTTATTTAAAGATTGCAAGGCATTTGAAAATGTTTTTGTTTTAGAGAGTTGTAGGTTGAAATGATCTTGTTTTCACAAATAATTTGAGATTATAAAAATCGCACGTGGAAATTAATTTATGGTGAATTCTAAATAGAAAACTGGTAGAAATCTTCCCAAAACGTTACAAAGGAAAATTTATGTTTTTTTGATCCCTTTTCCTTAATGGCCTCTACACACTGTTAGCAATTTTCATAAAAAATTGTATTCTTGAAGGAAATCGTCTACAATTGCTGTTAGTGGAAACGTCAAAATTCTGTCAGAGTGCATTATTTTACGACAATTGTTCCCATGTAGAGGCCTTACAAAATAATTGGTTACTCACTCGTTGAAAAAATAATGAAGAGCTTTATGAGCTATCTGAACTACTCTGGAAAAAAAATGTCTTGTTAAACGAACAAATGGATTTTGTTGAAATTTTGTCAAAAGGATATTATTTACCAATTTGACAAAACTTTTTCTTGCATTTTATATGAAAAAACACCCTTTTGACAAACTTCTAACAAAATCCAGTTGGCCGCCGATTTGACAAAACTTTTCCATATTCTGTATGGAAGAACATCATTTTTACAAACTTGTCTTGTTAATTTGACAAAACATTTTTTTCAGAGTACTTAAAATAATCAAAATCGGATTTAAATAGAATTTATCCCATTTATCCTAATTTTTCAGGTAAATTTCAAAAGTTTTTTGGTCTAAGAAGTTTTTTGTAACATTTTGTCTAAATCCACCAAAATCGTTTAAATCCGTGCAGATATGGATTAAAGAATTTAATTTCCTAAATTTCTTACTGAATCCATTTAATTTTTTCCTAAAGATCTTAATGAAGGGCTTTATTGATTTTTCAATAACGGCAAACTCATAAAGATTGGATAAAAAATGATTTTTTTTGTGATTTTTCGGAAAACACTTGTTGTTTGTCCAAAAAAAAAATTTTTTGAAGGATAATCCTTCAAATTGGTCCTCCTGATTAAAACCCTGGCTACGTCCTTGCATTAAGACTTGGTTTATAAATTCGTTTTATTCTTATTTGTTCTTTTAATATGACGCAAAAAATCATTAAAAGTTGTGATGCTAATGGCGCTGGCACACCTTTTCAATTGAGTAAAATTCAATCGATTGAAATTTTACCTCTTACTCTTTCAAACTGAAATCAGATACAGCTGTCTCTTTCTGTCAAATGAAATTTCAAATTGAAATTGAAAATGAAATTTCAATTTTCATTTGACAGAAAGAGACAAACATATCTTATTTCAGATTGAAAGTGTAAGAGGTAAAATTTCAATCGATTGAATTTCACTAAATTGAAAAGGTGTGCCAGCGCCATAAGAATTGAAATTGAAATATAAGATATTGAAGGATAAAAATCATGGCTTCTAGTGAATGGGCTAATAACTAGGACTCCGCCCGCAATCGAATTTGTGGGAGTGGCTTTCCTCGAGTTCCTCAAAAAGATATTTCTTCAGAATTAATTTGCTGAAGAAGTTCAATGCATGCCTTTATAAAAAATAAGGGATAATAAAACTTATGGATTTTTTTTACAAATCCCAATCATTGATTCGATATTCAATTGATCCTACTATTCTAATTTATTGACTAATGATTTACTATGCAGTAATACAAATTACTTTGTGAAAATCCCAATATTATTCCCAAACTATTTCAAAGCATAAAGTCTATGGCGGTATATTTCTTTATCTAAAAACAAAAATTGTCTAATCAATTCTATGATACTGGTCTTATTGTGATAATTTCACTGATTTCTCTTGGTATTATGGCACACTACAAAAAAATCATTTGCGATATCAAGCAAAGATATTTTTGCACTAAAACAGCTCTTTTCTCCTCAAATACCTAATTTATCATCACCTATTTATCTCCTTGTAATTAATTTACTGATATGCTTAATTATTTTCTTCTTCATCTTTTTCTCCTATCTTTCTACTGTAAATTTTTTTTTTAATAATATTGCACGCCACACGCAGAAAAAATCACTAACTAATCTCTTCTTTACAGTATTATTTTACATCCTCAAAATCCTCTTCTCCAGAAAATTCAAATTGTACCTTTTATGTGAAAGTCAATTAAAAAAAAACTCCGGAGATAAGTCTAGACACAAATTGTACTTTAAATTGAGAATTGAGTTAAGAAAAATGTAATAAATTCAATGATAGAAAAATTCGGTTAAGATTGCAAGGCACAGAAGAAGAATTTGTAATCATAATGCGTCGGTGGGTGATGATACAACTTCAGAGGATTTCACCAATTCCCATTTGACGAAGACTCAAAAGACATTTTTTTTAAGTTCTTTAAAAAAAAGAAAGATACTTTCTAAAAAAGAAATTCGAGTCACTAAACTCAATCACACGTCTGCAATTTATTTATTTTTTTTCTACCCTATACTAAGTCAAAATCCTCTAATGCAGCTTTCTCTAGTAAAATCATCGATGATTTAATTTCTACCATAAGAGCTAATTTTATCAAACAACCATTATATATCTTTTCTCAGCTTTCTCTCGCAAAAAAGAGTGATGATAAAAATTTGTGTGCTACATTCCGCCAAGAAGATCAAAAAAGGTAACCTGGGAGAAGTCAATTGGAAGAATAACTTTTCTTATTCAATTTTTTTTTAATACTACAAATGCGATTTTTCTCCACTCTTTCTTAATTTCTTTTTATTGATATTGTTTTTTCGGAGAAATTGCTTTTTTTAAATAATTGTAGTTCATGCGTTAGAAAAAAAAACAAAATGCTCAGCACTTTGCAGTGAGTCTATTAGCATTAAATTTCTAAATGATCTTTCTTCTAAATAGACAAGAAATAATTTTAGGTTATGCTGCAGGATAACCTCAAAATATGAATAACCTCAAATAACCTCATATGCTAATTTTTCTTGCAAATTTCGTCCTCTGAAGATTAATAATTCTATTTGGTTAGCGTAGGTTAGCGTTCTATTTGGTTAGCGTAGCGTTTCAAATAATTTGCTGCCCGAATTTCTCTCTAATTCGGTTGACATTTCAGTCCCAAATGTCCGAATTTGAGAGAGTCTACTGTCTTTTCATAAATTTTTAAATATTTTCTTAACAAAAACTCATTTTCGAGTAAGAAAATTTAAATAAAATTGAACAATTTAAGGTTAGGATTACCATAACCTAATAATAATAATAATCCGAACACCTTTAACGTCAGAAAAAGTTCCTGGTGATCTAAACGGGATTCAAACCCGGGACACTTGCACTACAACTTGATCCATTGAGTACGCACCATAACCTATTACCCGGAATTAAATTTTTGGTTAAAAGGGGCTAGAAATTTTGGGGTTATAACGCAACTTAACCTTACTTTGCAGCATAACCTATCAAATTAAAAAAAGGAAAGTAGATCAAGAGCAAAGATCTCACTGCTGGCAGTGCCTTTAAAAAATCTGGACTGAAAAAAAATATTGTCCAGGTAGCCTTAAAAATCCTTCGCCTAGGAAGGACTATTTAAAATTCCTAAAATCACACCCCTCTCACAATTTTTTTTTCACCTCATCAATCGGACTAATTAATAAAAATCCTACTATCATCGATCAAAAACATTTTTAAAAAAATATATGCTACATCATTCAGATAAGATGTAAAATATCTCACGGTATTAACTCACACATTCCTCGGAGCGCTCTCTCTCTCTGTCATTTATTCCTCATATACTGGGCTTTGTCAGTTGTGGCATCTCGATAAGTTGGTCAGAAATCGCAAAGATCACATGAAGATTTTTTGTTTTAAATGCCCCTCTGGCGCAAATGCCGCCACCACTGCTATAAAATAATCTCAGGGGTTTCTTGGGTGAAGAAAGTGGCCTCGAAGAGATCCGTCTGGGTCTGAGCAGAGACCATCATCTGACTCCTGGACGCTGCTATTGTCTGCTGGAGCAGAGCATTGATGTCAATCGCTGGCCATGAGACCAGCGAAACGTTATGTCATAAGGCATCCCGGACGCATTCTGAACACTGAAGCACCGATGCCAGGCTACTATTGCTGGTTGTGGCGCACAGATCTCGCGTACTGGTGTAACTTCCATACTCATGAGCATAGCAAATACCTCCATCACTGCCATCTGATTCCTTCCTGTGCGCCAAATGATGATGATGATGATGGCTGTGATGGTGAGCCTGCTCCTGCGAACAATATCCATTGTCCTCGACATCTTCCCCCATTTCCACTTCCAGAGTTCTCAGGAGGACACTATTGAGACTCGCTTCACGTCTCAATGATCCCAAGCGTTCCCTCTCCGACGAGCACCTTCGAATTGGTGTCCCTTCCCGCGAACTCGCTATCACTACAGCCCCCGGTGTCCCGTTGTTATTATTGAACCCATGATGTGGCGTATTTTCACGCGAACGCAGCTGCGTGGGTGTTCCGGAACGCCCAAGAGCCGAATCGCGACGGGCATCTGCATTGGGGGCAAACTGCTAGTCTCCTCGATGGACAGTCCGAGGAGCTTGATTCTTCCGATAAATGTACACTTGCAGCAATATAGCCAAATCCAGGCTCACCTGCAAACTCCCACAAACCCAAAACTGCGTTGGGGCACTCCTCAGAACAAAATAAACCGTCTTGAAGATATCACCCAATGTCCACATAATCACCATGTGGATACTCATGCCATGAGTGGACTTATTGTGGTAATTCCGCACAAATTGTGGAGCACCAAGCATGGCCTCGGTGAAGACCGCAAAAAAGCCCACTGTCTCCATAAACCACTCCACTGAGAGCATGAGGTAGGTGATGGCAGCCCCAACAGCCCACACTACCAGCATAAAATCCAGGTAGGACTGAAAATCCGTCCACTGCCAGAAATACTTCATATCGAAGTCTGAAAAGAGAACAAATCATCTCACACTTCCTACCACAACATTTCCCCAAGGTTCTTCCTTCACAAAAAGAAAAACGAAAAACCAAAACAAAAAAAAACAATGTGAGATTCGAAATATCATCAACAATCAACACTTCTTCGGTCTGCAGCGCACGTAAATTTGTGGTGAATCATTTAATGGATCAAATCAAATTTGATTAGATTTATCGGCTATTGTGTGCGAAGCTAATCTTTGGGATTTTCTTTGTGGATTTTTCCTAATCGTGCGATTGACTCTCCAAATATTTCGATTCACACAGGCACCTCTTCTATAACAAAAGGGAGTGCATGCAATGTGGCAATTACCAAAGACTAATAATAATAATGATATTGATGTTATATGGAAACCAAGGGATTGGAATGCGTGAGTGAAGAACATTTCACAGTGGGCGACAAAATTTTCTCCGGTGCATGGTAATTTAATTAAAAACTTTGATTTAACAATGTAATGCAAAAATATACGGGTTGATTGAGAAGAAGGTCTTTTAAAACGGAGAAAATGGTACTGTATTGTGAAAAACTATATTTTTTGCCTCTGGCACACTTTTTATGGCCCCTACACTAGAGGAAAATATGTTCATATATTTTAAAGTTTTTCCTACACAAGCATAGGGAATTTTCTTTAATATGAACATAAATTTCTTTAGAGACCTTTAGAGACCATTACAGTGGTATCACAGTAGAGAATTTCACATTAAAATGTTAATGTAATTCACATTAATTGTTGCTGATATGTGTCCTAATGCGCAACAATCTACGTTCCATCGTGATATTGAGCAATTCTAGCAATGTGTCCTGACTAAATAAGCGATTTCGAGAGGTTCATGAAGTTTTAATGAGCAATTTTTCACTTTTAAATTCAATGTGAAATTCTCTAGTGTGATAATTCCCGACTTGGAAAATTTCATGTAATCAAAATTCACATCTTTTACTTTCGTAAAGCTTTTGCGTATGTCTATCTCATTCTATTGCACTTCAAAATGGATTCAACTAAATTGAATTTATTGTGACATTCAAAAGAATAAGAGTGCGAAAGAGTAGGATAGTCATTGGCAAATTTCGATTTATAGCTCTGGCACACATTTTAGATCAAGAAAATTTTATAAAATCAAAATTAGCATCCCTTTCTTCCTCAAACGTTTTGCATATATTTATCCTATTTTTCCGCACATAATATTTCATTAAACTAAATTAAATTTGTTATGATTTTCAAAAAAAGAAAAAGAGTGTAGAAGAGTATGTTAGACAAGGAAAATGTTTGAGAAATAAAGGGAAGTGTATTTCGTTTTTTTTATGGCTCCGGCACAACTTTTAGTTCAGGATAATTTCATAAAGTCAAAATTCACATCTCTTTTTTAAAGGTTCTGCATATACAGTACAGTACCTATCTATCCTACTCTTTCGCAATCTTCTTCTTCTTCTTTTGAACATCACACCGTATTAGATTTAGTTCATTCCAATTTTGAGTCTAAAAGAGAGGGATAGAGTTAAGCAAACCTAATGTGAAAGACAGGGACGCAAATTTTGATTTCATAAAATTTTTACCGATCTAAAAGATGTGCCGGAGGCATTATAAATTGTTCTTGACCTAAAAGGTATGCCAGAGCTATCTAAAATTCAATTAGTGACTACCTAACTAATTAAATTATAAATTAAATTTAACTTGCTCCTAATCCTAACTTCAATCTTTTTCTAAAATTACTTTTAAAGACATACAAGTATCACCCACTCACATCATTTATGAGAATTTCTGTATAAGATAAATAAGTCCCTAATACGTACTTAATAAGTCCTTAATTAAGGAGTATTTTGGGCGAAAATAAAAGAGTGATACATGGCGGCAAAGAGTGGAAGTTCAATGAAGAATAAGATGTGCACACGTTAACAATTGGATAGAAAAAGTGAATCTTTCTGACGTGGAAGAAAAACGTAACCTCAAACTAAATTTTCGAAAAATAGAAAAAGAAAAGTTTTCTAGCGGTTAGGATAACTACTCATAAAGGATTTAATCGAAAGTCTTTAGTTAAGTATTGATAACTGCTTTCCATGTCATTAGTATACAATATTTATTTAAGGATTCTTATAAAGGCCTTAATTAAGTACTTAGCTTGAAGTTGAGTCATATTCTATTTTTTTTTACTGCTCGTTAAGCGCTGATGTTTGTATTATTTTCATAGACTTTTTTCTTATTCTTCAACTATTTCAACGGGTTACGTGGGGCAAAATGTATAAAAGCAACAGTATGTTTCCTATAAATTTTTTTCTGGGGCAGAAGTAAATGCAGGGTAACTGTAAACACTACAATTTTTTGATTAAATATCAGGTTTTAGAGGACGAGACCTATATGATTTCATAGATTTCATAAAGATCCTTGTCCACTGAAGAAATGGTCGACGTGAGTCCATGTGGTGTAGACATAAATATCAGTGTTTCGTTCTACCCCATTTTTACTACTGCCCCAGTCTCCCCTGTATTTTTTTTAAATTTTTATTTAAAAATTCGGCTTTTGGGACCTTTCTTCTGGAGATGGTTTTTGAAAAATACCGTCTGGTTTTTTTTTTAATTAATTTAATCACGACTTAGATATTTTCCAAGCCTTACATCACGTTTAGTACGTTTAATCGTAATTTTTTGTGTAAAAATCTCTCAAGAATCTAAATTTTACCTTTTTTTATATACATCGCTCAAGTATTATCTCATATTATAACGGATATAACAGGAAATTTTTTGTTTTTGGACGCCAGTTTACCCTGTGAGCAAACTTCTTTACTGCAAAGTAATTTTTTTCAAAAAAGGTCTCCGAAAATCAGGTCTTAATGGCTCATTTTTTTTTAGTAATATAGAATCTAGGATGATTAACTAACGGATGAAGCATTTTAATTCACAAATGGTATATTTTTCTTAAATTCTTTATAATTTTCAAACTTTAGATCCCACAAAAATAAATGTAACACAAAATGGTAGCCACATATACAGGCAATATATTTTTATTGAATTTAAAATTTTACTGGTGTTACAGATAGAAAATTTTTCAGAAAAATTCAAAAAATTGCGAATTTTACGTCTTTTTCATAAAGGTTTTAGGAACTATTATCCTCGTGCAATCATTATAAATTTTGTGCTAATAACATAACATTAGATATTCTTTCATTTGGTAAAAGTTTTAAAATGATTGCATTTGGTTTTATACCAAAACTAAAAAAAAACACTTAAGAAAAAATATACCACATTTTTGTACGGAAAATGTATGAGAATGCTCTGCCCTGTATAGAATGCTATTTTTTTAATAAATTATTAATCTGAAGTTGTAGAATTAATTAAATACATTTATTATATTTTCCTAATTTCAAAGGAATTTTAGCTAATGAGGTTTAACCTAATCTAAAGCATTAATTTATCATAGAAATGTAATTTGAGGCATTGAAAAATATAAAATTTAATGCCCGAGACACAGTTTTGACTTAATCCGAGAGACGACTTAACATAACTATATCACGATATTGTTAATATTGTATTTGTGCGTTATCCCCTGCCTCATGCGAAGTACAGTAGACTCTCTCTCAATCGAGCAATATGGGGCAAAATGTCATCCAAATTATCGAGAGGTTTTAGCATCAAAATCATTGTAAATTCCACAAAAAGCGCTCAAATATAAAGAATCACGAACTACAGCAAATTTGAACACATTTGCTTTAAAATCAAACGTGAAAATTGTTTACGAAATTTTGCGCCCGATTGAAAAAGAGCCGACTGTAGAGGATTTAATATGGCAAATCCGTTTGCCATTGACGTGGCCCGTTTTTGGGTAAGACAAATTTAATTTTTTAATTTAATTTCCGCCACTAACTAAGCCGTTTCTCGCCTTAAGCCGAGAGACGAATTAGTTAGAAACTGATGAAAATGTAATCCACTATTTTGCTTATAATTACGTTAAGCCGTCCCTCGGTTTAAGTCGTAAATGTGTCTAGGGCATAAGCGACTAGAACATTTGTTGATAATTTCTACTTTCAAATTAAAAGAATGTTTCATCCTTTCAATGGACCTCAAGTGTGTAAAAGACCAAGGCTTTCTCAATCTCTTCCGTTTGCATTTTGGATCTACAATTTTGCCGTCCACTGTTTATCAATTTAAGGAGAATGCTCTTTGTGATTGAAATACTCAAAAATGCGCAATATTATTAGCGAAAAACAGATGCGATGGAAAAATTAGTTCTGTGAATGTCATGTGAAAAAAGGCATCCCGCGAGATTATTTGGGGTGTTCCAGGCAAAAGTAAATTATGTGATTTTTTTCTGTGCGATTTTATGAGTGCAGCCCCAGAACAAACTGGCTTTGTTGAACGTACCGGTCAAATAGTGCTTTGAGGAGGTGCCCCTCTTTATTTGTCCAGCTGGTGCTGTTATGACGCCATCCCCAATACCAATACGTTCATCTCTCGACTTTGAGGAACCCCTGCGATTTAAGTCCTCGCCTTGGAACAGAAATTTTGCTTTTGTCACAGAAATGGCCTCTTGAGCATAATACTGCAAATCTATGCACTCTTCTTTTTTTTGCGCGAAGGATAGTTGAGTGGATTTTGTCAAGGGGTGACTGGGGGGGGGTAGGGAGAAGGTATATGTATCCTTGAGCCTGACTTACCGGAAAAGACACGTTCTCGTGTCCTCATTATTGCATTGTTGCGACGCACCTTGACACAAAGGTGGACCATCAGGAACATGGTGAGGTTCATCACAATACTTTGGACTAGTAACGGAAGCTCGTAGCGTTTGGAAAACCTACCGAGACAGAGAGAGAGCAGGGTTTGGGGATTCGTGAGATTGCGTGGCACCTTTGACATCACGATCGCGGAATAAACAGCCAGAGGGGCAGATAAATTAGCAATGCGCGGAAGAGAGATAAGACAACTCACCAGAAAAGTATCCTCAGTGTGTTTGCAATGAGAAGGGCGAGGCAGACGTGGAGGGAGAATCCTTCCGGATCCTGTGTCTGCTTTATCTGTCTGTATTGCGGAATGTAGGGAATGACACCGCCAACAACCATTGCAGATGCTGCTGCCCAGCCAACCACATGCCCCAACGTGAGCCCCAGCTCATCATTGATGATCCAATCCATTGTCTGACCTTCTCCACCAACTATTTACAAAATTAATTCCACGAGGAAAATATATCCCCAGCAGCAGCAATGGAGCTCACACCACCTTCACCTACTTTCGTGACACGAACACCTTTAATCACTATTTACACACAGAGCACAATCACTGGTGGACAGTGTGAGTCACCACTGGACAAAGCAATCCCTAATCTTCACAAACACACCACTCACGGCGCCCACATTTTTCACTTAATGAAGCTAATTGATAAAGTTTTTGTCAACTCGAGGAAAAAGTCTTCCTCCCCCTCTGGCACTCAGCTGGATTTTGACAAGTGTTGCAGCACCTCTAGCGGAAATTACCTAAATTATTTTTGGGACAGGGAAGATGTCACATTTGCAACCCTTTTTCCGGCGTCCCTTCTTGTTTTGGTTTTCCAATCGTGGACAATTTTGTGAAAAAGTGTAGTGAAAGTTAGCAGAGACTGCAGAAAAATACTCCCAGAAGGTAAGAAACACTCCAATCTCTAGATCAGACAAAATGACACTGGCCTGAGAAACTGAATCACAGCGGTAAATACCATGAAAAGTTTTCCTAACCTTCAGCCGCCACTTTTGGGCATGAAAATTCAATTTTCATTAGATAAAAACGCACAAATTCACTCAATACCTGTATGGGAATCACGATCCGGCCACCAGTGAGGCAATTTTGCGACTGATTCGCTAATTTTGAAGGTGTGGCGGACGATTGATTGATTTTCCGCGGACTTCCTCTACCTTCTCACTCCCTGGCACTATCTTGATAAAAAATATGAAAATTGTTTATAGAACATCGCGAAGAAATGTTGCGCAATCGATAATTAAGAAGTTCTGGTAGATTAACACCCTGTCCTCATGTGAAACGTGATGGTAATTTTAGCGAGACTTTTATGTTGGAGATTCTTCATTTATTCCTCTCTCCCGCTAAACTCACAGCTATTGCAATCAGCACGAAAGTTTAATTTTATTGAATTATCCTCAAAGTAGAATTAGGTCTGCTATCACGGCTGATTATGCGTAAAGAATGATGACTTCTTAAGATAAATCGGTAAGAGATTTGAACTTGTGGCTTTCACAAAAAGTCACAACATGAATTAGAACATGTTCATCACTTATGACTTATGGCATCTCTAGAAGCAATTTTCGCGAAAAATTGCATAAGAAATTGGCGTTTAATAGGGAAATTTTCTTTAAACAGAGTTTTAAAAAAATACTACTAGTGTGTAGAAGATAGAGGCCTTTAGATCCAATTTATAAAATCAAAGTAAGATGTCGGTCGAAATTAAAGAAATTAAAATTACTGTTGGGGAAAGTGCGGTACCTTCACTGAGATAAATCCGAAAAAGCTAAAATAACACTCCGGAAATGTTTATTTTACCCTGCAGTATTGATCCTAAATCGGTGTAAATATTATGCTTTTTAGGTGTATTAGGGGTTAAAATTACCATTTTTCATGTTAATATATTTTTATATATTTGATATATTTTTATACCTAAAAAGTGTTAAAGTTCTGCGTTTAAAGATTTGCATACAAAATCAAAATATGCCTAAAAATTTTTTTTGATGCCAACTTTGGGGGGTCTATCTCTTCTAGTTTAGGAGATATTCACGTTTAAAGATTTGCATACAAAATGTGCCTAAAAAAATTTTTTTTGATGCCAACTTTGGGGGGTCTATCTCTTCTAGTTTAGGAGATATTCGCGTTTAAAGATTTGCATACAAAATATGCCTAAAATAATTTTTTTTGATGCCAACTTTGGGGGGTCTATCTCTTCTAGTTTAGGAGATATTCGCGTTTAAAGATTTGCATACAAAATATGCATAAAAAGATTTTTTTTGATGCCAACTTTGGGGGGTCTATCTCTTCTAGTTTAGGAGATATTCGCGTTTAAAGATTTGCATACAAAATATGCCTAAAACGATTTTTTTTGATGCCAACTTTGGGGGGTCTATCTCTTCTAGTTTAGGAGATATTCGCGTTTAAAGATTTGCATACAAAGTATGCCTAAAAAAATTTTTTTTTGATGCCAACTTTGGGGGGTCTATCTGTTTTAGTTTAGGAGATATTCGCGTTTAAAGATTTGCATACAAAGTATGCCTAAAAAATTTTTTTTGATGCCAACTTTGGGGGGTCTATCTCTTCTAGTTTAGGAGTTTTTCGCGTTTAAAGATTTGCATACAAAATATGCCTAAAAAGATTTTTTTGATGCCACCTTTGGGGGGTCTATCTCTTCTAGTTTAGGAGATATTCGCGTTTAAAGATTTGCATACAAAATATGCCTAAAAAAATTTTTTTTGATGCCACCTTTGGGGGGTCTATCTCTTCTAGTTTAGGAGATATTCGCGTTTAAAGATTTGCATACAAAATATGCCTAAAAAAATTTTTTTTGATGCCAACATTGGGGGGTCTATCTCTTCTAGTTTAGGAGATATTCGCGTTTAAAGATTTGCATACAAAATATGCCTAAAAAGATTTTTTTTTGATGCCAACTTTGGGGGGTCTATCTCTTCTAGTTTAGGAGATATTCGCGTTTAAAGATTTGCATACAAAATATGCCTAAAACGATTTTTTTTTATGCCAACTTTGGGGGGTCTATCTCTTCTAGTTTAGGAGATATTCGCGTTTAAAGATTTGCATACAAAATATGCCTAAAAAAATTTTTTTTTGATGCCAACTTTGGGGGGTCTATCTCTTTTAGTTTAGGAGATATTCGCGTTTAAAGATTTGCATACAAAGTATGCCTAAAAAATTTTTTTTTATGCCAACTTTGGGGGGTCTATCTCTTCTAGTTTAGGAGTTTTTCGCGTTTAAAGATTTGCATACAAAATATGCCTAAAAAGATTTTTTTGATGCCACCTTTGGGGGGTCTATCTCTTCTAGTTTAGGAGATATTCGCGTTTAAAGATTTGCATACAAAATATGCCTAAAAAGATTTTTTTTTGATGCCAACTTTGGGGGGTCTATCTCTTCTAGTTTAGGAGATATTCGCGTTTAAAGATTTGCATACAAAATATGCCTAAAATAATTTTTTTTGATGCCAACTTTGGGGGGTCTATCTCTTCTAGTTTAGGAGATATTCGCGTTTAAAGATTTGCATACAAAATATGCCTAAAAAAATTTTTTTTTGATGCCAACTTTGGGGGGTCTATCTCTTTTAGTTTAGGAGATATTCGCGTTTAAAGATTTGCATACAAAGTATGCCTAAAAAATTTTTTTTTGATGCCAACTTTGGGGGGTCTATCTCTTCTAGTTTAGGAGTTTTTCGCGTTTAAAGATTTGCATACAAAATATGCCTAAAAAGATTTTTTTGATGCCACCTTTGGGGGGTCTATCTCTTCTAGTTTAGGAGATATTCGCGTTTAAAGATTTGCATACAAAATATGCCTAAAAAAATTTTTTTTGATGCCACCTTTGGGGGGTCTATCTCTTCTAGTTTAGGAGATATTCGCGTTTAAAGATTTGCATACAAAATATGCCTAAAAAAATTTTTTTTGATGCCAACATTGGGGGGTCTATCTCTTCTAGTTTAGGAGATATTCGCGTTTAAAGATTTGCATACAAAATATGCCTAAAAAGATTTTTTTTTGATGCCAACATTGGGGGGTCTATCTCTTCTAGTTTAGGAGATATTCGCGTTTAAAGATTTGCATACAAAATATGCCTAAAACGATTTTTTTTTATGCCAACTTTGGGGGGTCTATCTCTTCTAGTTTAGGAGATATTCGCGTTTAAAGATTTGCATACAAAATATGCCTAAAAAAATTTTTTTTTGATGCCAACTTTGGGGGGTCTATCTCTTTTAGTTTAGGAGATATTCGCGTTTAAAGATTTGCATACAAAGTATGCCTAAAAAATTTTTTTTTGATGCCAACTTTGGGGGGTCTATCTCTTCTAGTTTAGGAGTTTTTCGCGTTTAAAGATTTGCATACAAAATATGCCTAAAAAGATTTTTTTGATGCCACCTTTGGGGGGTCTATCTCTTCTAGTTTAGGAGATATTCGCGTTTAAAGATTTGCATACAAAATATGCCTAAAACGATTTTTTTTGATGCCAACTTTGGGGGGTCTATCTCTTCTAGTTTAGGAGATATTCGCGTTTAAAGATTTGCATACAAAATATGCCTAAAAAATTTTTTTTTTGATGCCAACTTTGGGGGGTCTATCTCTTTTAGTTTAGGAGATATTCGCGTTTAAAGATTTGCATACAAAATATGCCTAAAAAGATTTTTTTTGATGCCAACTTTGGGGGGTCTATCTCTTCTAGTTTAGGAGATATTCGCGTTTAAAGATTTGCATACAAAATATGCCTAAAAAATTTTTTTTTTGATGTCAACTTTGGGGGGTCTATCTCTTCTAGTTTAGGAGATATTCGCGTTTAAAGATTTGCATACAAAATATGCCTAAAATTTTTTTTTGATGCCAACTTTGGGGGGTCTATCTCTTCTAGTTTAGGAGATATTCGCGTTTAAAGATTTGCATACAAAATATGCCTAAAATAATTTTTTTTGATGCCAACTTTGGGGGGTCTATCTCTTCTAGTTTAGGAGATATTCGCGTTTAAAGATTTGCATACAAAATATGCCTAAAATAATTTTTTTTTGATGCCAACTTTGGGGGGTCTATCTCTTCTAGTTTAGGAGATATTCGCGTTTAAAGATTTGCATACAAAATATGCCTAAAAAGATTTTTTTTTGGTGCCAACATTGGGGGGTCTATCTCTTCTAGTTTAGGAGATATTCGCGTTTAAAGATTTGCATACAAAATATGCATAAAAAGATTTTTTTTGATGCCAACTTTGGGGGGTCTATCTCTTCTAGTTTAGGAGATATTCGCGTTTAAAGATTTGCATACAAAATATGCCTAAAACGATTTTTTTTATGCCAACTTTGGGGGGTCTATCTCTTCTAGTTTAGGAGATATTCGCGTTTAAAGATTTGCATACAAAGTATGCCTAAAAAAATTTTTTTTTGATGCCAACTTTGGGGGGTCTATCTCTTTTAGTTTAGGAGATATTCGCGTTTAAAGAGTTGTATACAAAGTATGCCTAAAAAGATTTTTTTTTTTGATGCCAACTTTGGGGGGCTATCTCTTCTAGTTTAGGAGTTTTTCGCGTTTAAAGATTTGCATACAAAATGTGCCTAAAAATTTTTTTTTTGATGCCAACTTTGGGGGGTCTATCTCTTCTAGTTTAGGAGATATTCGCGTTTAAAGATTTGCATACAAAATATGCCTAAAATAATTTTTTTTGATGCCAACTTTGGGGGCTCTATCTCTTCTAGTTTAGGAGATATTCGCGTTTAAAGATTTGCATACAAAATATGCCTAAAAAAATTTTTTTTGATGCCAACATTGGGGGGTCTATCTCTTCTAGTTTAGGAGATATTCGCGTTTAAAGATTTGCATACAAAATATGCCTAAAAAGATTTTTTTTGATGCCAACTTTGGGGGGTCTATCTCTTCTAGTTTAGGAGATATTCGCGTTTAAAGATTTGCATACAAAATATGCCTAAAAAGATTTTTTTTGATGCCAACATTGGGGGGTCTATCTCTTCTAGTTTAGGAGATATTCGCGTTTAAAGATTTGCATACAAAATATGCCTAAAAAGATTTTTTTTGATGCCACCTTTGGGGGGTCTATCTCTTCTAGTTTAGGAGATATTCGCGTTTAAAGATTTGCATACAAAATATGCCTAAAAAAAATTTTTTTTGATGCCAACATTGGGGGGTCTATCTCTTCTAGTTTAGGAGATATTCGCGTTTAAAGATTTGTATACAAAATATGCCTAAAATAATTTTTTTGATGCCAACTTTGGGGGGTCTATCTCTTCTAGTTTAGGAGATATTCGCGTTTAAAGATTTGCATACAAAATGTGCCTAAAAATTTTTTTTTTGATGCCAACTTTGGGGGGTCTATCTCTTCTAGTTTAGGAGATATTCGCGTTTAAAGATTTGCATACAAAATATGCCTAAAATAATTTTTTTTGATGCCAACTTTGGGGGGTCTATCTCTTCTAGTTTAGGAGATATTCGCGTTTAAAGATTTGCATACAAAGTATGCCTAAAAAAATTTTTTTTTGATGCCAACTTTGGGGGGTCTATCTCTTTTAGTTTAGGAGATATTCGCGTTTAAAGAGTTGTATACAAAGTATGCCTAAAAAGATTTTTTTTTTTGATGCCAACTTTGGGGGGTCTATCTCTTCTAGTTTAGGAGTTTTTCGCGTTTAAAGATTTGCATACAAAGTATGCCTAAAAAAATTTTTTTTGATGCCAACTTTGGGGGGTCTATCTCTTCTAGTTTAGGAGATATTCGCGTTTAAAGATTTGCATACAAAATGTGCCTAAAAAATTTTTTTTGATGCCAACTTTGGGGGGTCTATCTCTTCTAGTTTAGGAGATATTCGCGTTTAAAGATTTGCACACAAAATATGCTTAAAAATTTTTTTTGATGCCAACTTTGGGGGGTCTATCTCTTCTAGTTTAGGAGTTTTTCGCGTTTAAAGATTTGCATACAAAATGTGCCTAAAAATTTTTTTTTTGATGCCAACTTTGGGGGGTCTATCTCTTCTAGTTTAGGAGATATTCGCGTTTAAAGATTTGCATACAAAATATGCCTAAAATAATTTTTTTTGATGCCAACTTTGGGGGGTCTATCTCTTCTAGTTTAGGAGATATTCGCGTTTAAAGATTTGCATACAAAGTATGCCTAAAAAAATTTTTTTTTGATGCCAACTTTGGGGGGTCTATCTCTTTTAGTTTAGGAGATATTCGCGTTTAAAGAGTTGTATACAAAGTATGCCTAAAAAGATTTTTTTTTTGATGCCAACTTTGGGGGGTCTATCTCTTCTAGTTTAGGAGTTTTTCACGTTTAAAGATTTGCATACAAAATATGCCTAAAACGATTTTTTTTTATGCCAACTTTGGGGGGTCTATCTCTTCTAGTTTAGGAGATATTCGCGTTTAAAGATTTGCATACAAAATGTGCCTAAAAATTTTTTTTTTGATGCCAACTTTGGGGGGTCTATCTCTTCTAGTTTAGGAGATATTCGCGTTTAAAGATTTGCATACAAAATATGCCTAAAATAATTTTTTTTGATGCCAACTTTGGGGGCTCTATCTCTTCTAGTTTAGGAGATATTCGCGTTTAAAGATTTGCATACAAAATATGCCTAAAAAAATTTTTTTTGATGCCAACATTGGGGGGTCTATCTCTTCTAGTTTAGGAGATATTCGCGTTTAAAGATTTGCATACAAAATATGCCTAAAAAGATTTTTTTTGATGCCAACTTTGGGGGGTCTATCTCTTCTAGTTTAGGAGATATTCGCGTTTAAAGATTTGCATACAAAATATGCCTAAAAAGATTTTTTTTGATGCCAACATTGGGGGGTCTATCTCTTCTAGTTTAGGAGATATTCGCGTTTAAAGATTTGCATACAAAATATGCCTAAAAAGATTTTTTTTGATGCCACCTTTGGGGGGTCTATCTCTTCTAGTTTAGGAGATATTCGCGTTTAAAGATTTGCATACAAAATATGCCTAAAAAAATTTTTTTTGATGCCAACATTGGGGGGTCTATCTCTTCTAGTTTAGGAGATATTCGCGTTTAAAGATTTGTATACAAAATATGCCTAAAATAATTTTTTTGATGCCAACTTTGGGGGGTCTATCTCTTCTAGTTTAGGAGATATTCGCGTTTAAAGATTTGCATACAAAATGTGCCTAAAAATTTTTTTTTTGATGCCAACTTTGGGGGGTCTATCTCTTCTAGTTTAGGAGATATTCGCGTTTAAAGATTTGCATACAAAATATGCCTAAAATAATTTTTTTTGATGCCAACTTTGGGGGGTCTATCTCTTCTAGTTTAGGAGATATTCGCGTTTAAAGATTTGCATACAAAGTATGCCTAAAAAAATTTTTTTTTGATGCCAACTTTGGGGGGTCTATCTCTTTTAGTTTAGGAGATATTCGCGTTTAAAGAGTTGTATACAAAGTATGCCTAAAAAGATTTTTTTTTTTTTATGCCAACTTTGGGGGGTCTATCTCTTCTAGTTTAGGAGTTTTTCGCGTTTAAAGATTTGCATACAAAGTATGCCTAAAAAAATTTTTTTTGATGCCAACTTTGGGGGGTCTATCTCTTCTAGTTTAGGAGATATTCGCGTTTAAAGATTTGCATACAAAATGTGCCTAAAAAATTTTTTTTGATGCCAACTTTGGGGGGTCTATCTCTTCTAGTTTAGGAGATATTCGCGTTTAAAGATTTGCACACAAAATATGCTTAAAAATTTTTTTTGATGCCAACTTTGGGGGGTCTATCTCTTCTAGTTTAGGAGTTTTTCGCGTTTAAAGATTTGCATACAAAATGTGCCTAAAAATTTTTTTTTTGATGCCAACTTTGGGGGGTCTATCTCTTCTAGTTTAGGAGTTTTTCGCGTTTAAAGATTTGCATACAAAATGTGCCTAAGATTTTTTTTTTTGATGCCAACTTTGGGGGGTCTATCTCTTCTAGTTTAGGAGATATTCGCGTTTAAAGATTTGCATACAAAATATGCCTAAAATAATTTTTTTTGATGCCAACTTTGGGGGGTCTATCTCTTCTAGTTTAGGAGATATTCGCGTTTAAAGATTTGCATACAAAATATGCCTAAAAAGATTTTTTTTGATGCCAACATTGGGGGGTCTATCTCTTCTAGTTTAGGAGATATTCGCGTTTAAAGATTTGCATACAAAATATGCCTAAAATAATTTTTTTTGATGCCAACTTTGGGGGGTCTATCTCTTCTAGTTTAGGAGATATTCGCGTTTAAAAATTTGCATACAAAATATGCCTAAAATAATTTTTTTGATGCCAACTTTGGGGGGTCTATCTCTTCTAGTTTAGGAGATATTCGCGTTTAAAGATTTGCATACAAAATATGCCTAAAAAAATTTTTTTTGATGCCAACTTTGGGGGGTCTATCTCTTCTAGTTTAGGAGATATTCGCGTTTAAAGATTTGCATACAAAATGTGCCTAAAATAATTTTTTTGATGCCAACTTTGGGGGGTCTATCTCTTCTAGTTTAGGAGATATTCGCGTTTAAAGATTTGCATACAAAATATGCCTAAAATAATTTTTTTTGATGCCAACTTTGGGGGGTCTATCTCTTCTAGTTTAGGAGATATTCGCGTTTAAAAATTTGCATACAAAATATGCCTAAAATAATTTTTTTGATGCCAACTTTGGGGGGTCTATCTCTTCTAGTTTAGGAGATATTCGCGTTTAAAGATTTGCATACAAAATATGCCTAAAAAAATTTTTTTTGATGCCAACTTTGGGGGGTCTATCTCTTCTAGTTTAGGAGATATTCGCGTTTAAAGATTTGCATACAAAATGTGCCTAAAAATTTTTTTTTTGATGCCACCTTTGGGGGGTCTATCTCTTCTAGTTTAGGAGATATTCGCGTTTAAAGATTTGCATACAAAATATGCCTAAAATAATTTTTTTTGATGCCAACTTTGGGGGGTCTATCTCTTCTAGTTTAGGAGATATTCGCGTTTAAAGATTTGCATACAAAATGTGCCTAAAAATTTTTTTTTGATGCCAACTTTGGGGGGTCTATCTCTTCTAGTTTAGGAGATATTCGCGTTTAAAGATTTGCACACAAAATATGCTTAAAAATTTTTTTTGATGCCAACTTTGGGGGGTCTATCTCTTCTAGTTTAGGAGATATTCGCGTTTAAAGATTTGCATACAAAATATGCCTAAAAAAAATTTTTTTTGATGCCAGCTTTGGGGGGTCTATCTCTTCTAGTTTAGGAGATTTAGGATCTCTTCTAGTTTTTGAGCATAAATATTTACTACATAGCAAATAGCCAGAGACTTGCAAAAAAAATTCTAGATTCCTTCAACCTTCTACTTTACAATTATGTACAGACATAAGAAAAAAATAAGTTTAGGTAGTCAGGAAAAATTATTTTCTTTATGGGACACCGTTGCTCCAATCGTCCTTAAAGGGTTAATAAAACAATTTGTATAAATTCTGGATTGAATTACAGTAGACTCTCGCTCAATCGGCTCTTTCTCAATCGGGCGACAAATTTTGTTGACAATTTTCACGTTTAATTATGAAGCTAATTCGATCAAATTCAGTGCAGTTCTTCCTATTTTATCGTGATTCTTTATAATTAAGCGCTTTTTGTGGAATTTACAAAGGCTTTGACGCTCAATTCAATCGCTAAACCGGATGACATTTCGTCCCATATTCCCGATTGAGAGAGAGTCTACTGTATGAATATTTTTCTTGCATTGGTCTTTCGTGAGGGAAATAAAGTCTTGATTAGGTCACATATTTAAAATGGCTCATATTAGAATCTCACGTACTATATGTGAGAAAAAGCTTATCACTGGATTTCACTTAGCATGACTCTGGCAACTGCCCTCATCAGACCCTGCCTGGGAAAGAGAATCAATGGGGTGATGTATTTGATGCTACGCAGATATTCAACTCCATCTCCTGCCAAGAACACCCAGGAATCTTCATTGGCTTCTGCCAGGACACAGCATGAGGTGTCAGCGGATGTTAAGCCCTTGGGTGAGAGGATTAAGGAGAATACCAAGACTGCCAGCTATACGGGAGTCATACTGTTGGGAATAGGTGTGACAGGGGCTCTTTTCTACACAATCTTTAGGGAATTATTCTCCTCAACTAGTCCCAACAGTGTCTACTCGAGCGCTCTGGAGAAGTGTATCAATGATCCGAGGGTTCAGGACAGTTTGGGTGCCCCCATAAAGGGCTATGGGGAAGAAACTAGTCGCAGAAGACGGAGGCATGTGGCACATTCCGTGTTCCAGAGGGACGGTGTCAATCACATGCGAATGCAATTTTACATTCAAGGCATCAGGAACAAGGCCACAGTTCATTTAGAAATGAAGGAAGTAGGTCAGAAGTTAATTGAGAAAATCAATCATGTCCTCAGTGTTTTTTTTTTGTTTTGTTTGACTCTTGCACAGAACTCAGCTGGAAGTTACGATTACAGATATATGTTTGTCCAATTGGATCACTATCCGAAAACAACAATTATTTTGGAGGACAATCGTACGCAGGATCCACAGAAAAATGCTCCACTGCCAAGTCTTTACTGATTTATTGGATGAGTTTTCAATTTGTTCTTTTTGCAAAATAAAAAGGTATGTTTTATTGTTTTTCCATGGTGTTTAGTAAGCTTTCTTCCATGGGATAGACTCCCATGCTCTCACAATGAAGCGACTAAAGGCGTAATCTTTGACCTTTTGCACCAGCAAGAGGAAGAGGATGGCCAGACAAAAGTACTGGATCCATAGCTCACGGACCTTTCGCCACACTGATGTGTGATAGCGTGCAGAAATTTCCCCAATTTCCAATTGAATTTTAACTGCAGCATGACCCTCAACTGTCTCGCTGAATTTCTTTCGGTCGTCAAAGCCAATGTACGCAGGATTCATTTTTAATTTCTCATAAACCTTCATGGTTCTGTACTCCTCAAAGTCCGTGGCATTTAAGTTGAAGGGGTTGAAGCGTGACTGGACATTTCGAGCGAAAAAAGGGCAGTAGAAGGACGATTTCTGGTGCAAATTCACGCGATTGTGATAAATTACTTGAGTATTTGGCGCGATGTTGAGTTTTTCTTGCAGCAGGAAGACTGTTGGGATGTTCAAATAGCAATCGGCATGAATAATTCCTTCAAAGAATAATTGCACAATGACTTCCTTTATGGGATTCTCCCTTGAAATGTCCAAATGAAAAGATATCTCCATGGAATCGGTCAATCCATCATTGTTGAAATCATACTCGACAAACTGAAAGTAATTTAATTTATCAAATTCCAACAAATCCTTCTGAAAACTTTCCTTACTACCTTTATAGTTGCACATTTCTGTACATTTTCCAAGATTTGGTTTACATGGGGCACAGAAGAGCACGCTACTACTTCCTCATTTTCTGTAATCGCCAGGAAATTGTATTTGTACATGAATGTGATGTTTGGTTGCTCATAAATCGTCACTGTTTGATGCCACAGATCCGTGTTGGCGAATATGACAATGTAGAATGGGATAAGAAGGGCTGAGAGGGTGGTTATTGCAACAAAGAGTGTTGCAAAGGAACACAGAGAGTGTTTGTAATTTATATTAACACTTTTACTGTGAATTGTTAGCAATTTCATTTTCAATTTATTTTAACTTTTCACTGAATTGAAGAAATGTTTGTTATTTGGAAACGTTTCCATAGAGATCACAGTTCAAAAAAGTCTCCAAGGAGAATAGCTGAGACATATTCGAAAGTAGGTATACTGAAGAAGCTGCTCAAAGATGTAAAATTTTGTGGTTTTGAAACAATTTCGAAAAGGCTAGTCAAGATTCCTGCAAGTTTTTCATCTTTAGAGAATGCAATGCTTCTGTCAATCTTAATTTCAATAAAATTTCTCTTAAAATAAGATTTCGAAAAATTAGCCAAGACCCATTTGAAGCTTTCCCACTTTTTATTAAATATTTTAAAATAAGAGTTCGAAAAATTAGCGAAGACATATTTCGACGTTTTTAAATATGTCTCTTAAAATAAAAGTTCGAAAATTTAGCCAAGGCCAACTTTGGAGTTTTATGCCCTTTTAAATATTTCTCTTAAAATAAGAGATCGAAAAAATGGCCGTGACCCAAACCCATATCAAACCTTGGCGAAGCTTGAAAAATTCAAACGTCAAGCATCTTTTCAAACTTCATTTTAAAAATAATTCTATTAACATGTTGTAAAGGACAGCACTGTTTTTTATTAAAAGAGGAATAAATTAGTTATAAAATAAAATAATTCATTTGAATATAAAATAGGGTAAAGTGGTACAAGTTGGACAATGGTACAATTTGGACAGAGCTTTTTATCTTGATAAATTTAGTACTGCATTTTTATTTGTATATTTTTAATGCTTTAGTTTTATAATTTAGTTTCTAGTGCTTAAAAACAAATTTTGTACTGTATTTATCAAGAAAAAAGCCATGTCCAACTTGTACCGGCGAATTGTCCAACTTGTAACACTAATTCCAAATTATACACTTTACCCTAGTGAAAAAAAAAACGTAAAAGACGGATTGAATGTAATATATATGAATATAAAGTTTGAATGAAAATTATGAAGTTTGAAATTGCTTCTCAAACATTACGAATATCATGCACATTTCTCTAGAATTGCAAGTGTTAAATAATTATCGTCAAAAGCAAAAAATACAAATTTTGTGTCAGCTAATTCGTCATTGGAAAAACCTCATCAGTGTTAATATTTCTATCTTGAATATAGGTTTGAAAAAATCGCAAAAATTACGTGAAAATGTGAAAAAAATGATAAAAATCAATTAATATAAAATCCGTAATTATTGTAGAACAGTACGATAAAGCAAATTAAAATAGGGAAAAAAAGAAAATTGCATTTTTGTTGAGAATATCTAAACTTTGAGTTTTACTCCGTTTTATCGTTATTTTTCTTTCACATTTTTAAGTGTAAAGTATTTATAAGATACAATAAGATTCTCTTATATCCAAGTTCAAAGTTTTAAATTTGTCTTGGCTATTGTTCAAGATTTTTATTTTAAAAGCATTGTTCTATGTTGAAAATAAAAGTTTCCGAAAAAATAGCTCAGACACGTTCGAAGATTTTAATAAGCACGGGAAAATTTTGTGGCATCTTCTAGTATGACCTATACTACTTCAAAAGGATTTCTCTTAAAATAAAAGGGGATGAAATAT
This sequence comes from Phlebotomus papatasi, assembly GCF_024763615.1. Taxonomy (NCBI): domain Eukaryota; kingdom Metazoa; phylum Arthropoda; class Insecta; order Diptera; family Psychodidae; genus Phlebotomus; species Phlebotomus papatasi. The sequence goes on along the minus strand of NC_077224.1, from coordinate 89,836,583 downwards.
TTCAAATTCAAACTGATTTACATTTAGGCAGAATTCAGAAAAAGCTAAGAAGATGAAAGATGAATACATAATTCTAAATTTGCAAAGAACACGAGGTATATCTGGGATTATTTTAATATTAAAAGAAATTGAACGGAATAACAAAACAAAACATATGAATAATAAGGTTATAGTGAATAAAACTTAATTGAAAGTTGTAATTTCGGGCGTAGATTGCTAAAAAAACACATCTCTCAATAACTTCTTTGTTGTTTAAATGACTAAAGAGTTCATCTTGAAGCTCAAATCCCATTTTTACAGTTGAAATTGGCTGGAAAAGAATTTAGCGATATCAAGTGGGAAATAAAGAGTGTAGTAGGGAAACCTGAAACGCCCTTCTAATTTAAAAAGTAAGACATTTGCGTACATTTTCTGGAGCATTAATCGTTAATTGTTATTGAGAGAAATACATTTCTTCAGACGGAACACTACACTCTTAATTGTAATTTTTTTCTATACCCTCTTGGGGATTTTTTTCTTGCTGTTTTTTGCCGAATAAATGGAGAGAATGTGGAAGAATTTGCCCCAATTGAGAGTGAAAAAAAAAGAAATTACCATTGAATAATTAGTAATTAACAAAAATTGATTGTATGTGCGCTTTCTTAGTTGGGAATTTCATAAAGAACCTACAATTACTTAACTTCCCCTCTGACATTTATGATACTCCACAAACATTGGGGTTTCAATAAATTGCACTCGTAAAAATGTAAATTAGCCCAAAATAGTGTTTTGGGTGCAATTAATTAATTAATTGGAAAGATTTTCAGAGTCTGTAAGCGTGGGATTTTGAAGTATCAAAACTCCTCAATTTAAATTAATTTTGAGTGTATGGAAATGGAATTCAATAATGTCCAAATCATTCAACAATGGAGAATGAAGTGGCTGAGCATATGTGATGCCTCTCCCGGTGTGATATTTACATTATTTTTTATCACAATTGGATGTAACAGAATTGAAATGATCAATTCAGGGAAGAGTATGTAATTTATTTATTTAATTTGACAGAATAAATATCAATGCGTGATTCAATGTTGTTAAAATACATCTGATCTCTGTATTAATACAGAATTATTTACGTCTGAATGTAATGTCGTATAGTTATAGAATTTTATAAGGCAACGTGAACAAGAAAATACTTATTGGCTAGTGCTCTATGAGAATTATTTCTGGGTATTTTTAATGTATACCACTGTATTATTTTTTTTATTATTTTCATGAAATCAAAATTTGTATCTCTTCCTTAAACGTTTTGAATTATGTCCATCGTAGGCTTTCACACTCAAAATTGGATTGAACTAAATCAAATCTGTTGTGATATTCAAAAAAAAAGAAGAGTGTGAAAGAGTGGTAATAGATATTTACAAAATATTTGCGAAAGAAAAGAGATATGAATTTGGATTTCATGAAATTTTCCTGATCAAAAAGAAATGCCAGAGTCATTGAAAAAGCATTTCAGAAAAGACAAATTGGTTAAGAAATTCATGCTTGTGAATCCTGTGACTGAAAGTCTATATCTCTCACCATTTAACCACTAAATCGGTAATTTTTGAGCAAATAATATACACTATTGTAGAGCGTATAGCCCATTCGACAATCGTTAACCCGGTTAACCCAGTTGACGGCTGAACACTGCCAATCCTAATCCTTTATTCATATGTCACGCCATAACAATCATCTCTAGGCGGATGCTGAAGGTTGGTAGGGCTTTTATTCGACATAACCGTCTCCGTACTTCAGTGAGTGAACATCAGTCTTTGTGGATAGTTCACTCTGAGGAAGTTTAATGATGGATGGCACCTTCAGTTCCCCATTTTCCTTTTAGACGTTATAATATTATTTAGGTGAACTCTATCAGGGCTTATAATATTCTGAAAAAAATACGTTTCAGATACTTAACGATACATTATCGATTGAAACCAATGCAGCAAAGTTGGAAATTTCAAGACCTTTGGAAAAAATTAAATTTGATTAAATCGGTAGAGAAATAAGCCTTCCAGAGTCGTTCAACCTTGACCTCGAAAAACTTGTAATTTCGAATTTTCCGCTCATAGGTATAAATAGACCAAATATTCACGTGGGCTACCTCCGCTAACTCTAAAACATATCCGGAAATTAAAAAAATCGTTGGAGAGGTTTTCGAATTAAACCAATAGGTTGGTTTTGACTGGATTGGAGGGGCGGGGGGAAGAAAGAGAAAACGTATCGACAGTTGATATTTCTTATTGTATGATCTCTACCCCGGTAACTAGATGATAGAATACGGATTATACTGCTTTCTCTTGATGTTCGAGCAGTAATAACTGAATAAAAATTAACAGAGTTGCAGATTATTAATAATATATTTATCTTAAAATAATCTTTTATTACTTCCCATGCTTCATACGAGCCCAAGCTTCGTAATGATTAAATTTTTCCTCTAAAAACTGGGCACTTTCCCTAGTTTTTAAAATATGGGTCCGATGAGTCACATTTATTGAGAAACATAGAAAAAAAATTTTGTCATTACGAAGCTTAGGATCGTACAAAACTTGGGCATTTTTGCTTAATATTTTTTTTATTCTTGCAATAACGTTTGTATTTAACAGAATTTCTACTATATCAAAGTTTTAATGATTTAAACTGCTCTAATAAAATGAAAGGATAGAATTGTCAGTTCTCAAAATTTTTAACTCCAGCGCTATCTTGTGTTCATATCATAAAGCTTGGATATATCATAAACTTTGAGTTTTCGTGAAGTTTAGCACTTATATAGCATGGTTAATTTGCAAATATAAATCACTATTTTTTATTTATTTACGCAAAAAAAACATTAAATTACGTGATAGCGTATAAATTTAAATAAAATTTGGTAATTCTCCTGTGGTGTGATTTCATCATGTGAAGCCATGAAAAAAATGCAGCATAAGTATAATTTTAATGCTCAGTCACAGTGGTTTATTGAAATTTGTACACCTTCACAAAAATTCTGTCCACTCTTTTGTTGTCATTCGGCTATCACAATGATTCGACCTCCTGTCGACAGTCATTTGGATTTCTTTGTTCTCCACCTTTTGAGAGGCGGTCAACGATAAATTCTCCATAACTGAGGTATTATACCAATTTCTGATAGAGCTATTAAATGCCTCCCAAACAGAAAAAAAATGGAAGATTGGGATGTGGATATAAAAGAAACGAGAAAAAATATCCAATAGTTGAAAGTAACTCTTTGCCACCCATAAAAGTGTTAATGATTCCTCTTACGCGCATCCATGGCATTTTATATGAGAATTAGAGTTAGGGAAAAAGCGTCCAGTGTCGCTGAGGGAATGCTGATGTAGTGAAGAATATTTTATATGCTTTTTTTTTTTTTAATGAAACTATGCGCGACAAAAATTATGAATGAATGAATGAAAGGCCGCGTTCCACACCCTTCGCACTAAATCACTGAATTATATGGAATAGCGCACGAACTATCCATATTTCACAATTTACGGCTGTTGATAAGAACCATTAACGTGTCCAATGTCAAAAAGTCACATTCCCAATTCAACGGGTTTGGGGAATCTCTCAGTTCTGGTTACACCTCCACTCATGGGTATCTTCCATTCACAAAATTTGGTAAAGAGGCGACATTTGGGCTTTCTGAGTGGAAATTCCGATTGAAAAATTCAATCTTCAGAACCATTTCCTTCATTAATAATTCTCTATCTCTCACCACAATTTCTATTAATAATATTCTGGTTATGTCTTTATATCAAAACTCACCGCTTTTGAGCTGAATGGTTTAGGAGAAATTTCAATGGTATCTCAAGTGCTTAAAAAATATCGTCGCTCTCATCATCCAGTGTCGTATAAAAATATCTGTTTTCATAAAGAATTTACTCTATAAAAATTATATACTCTAGAAAATTATTTAAACTTAGTTTATTTATTTATTAAAATTGCTGTCGCATTTTTAACATTTTTTTTAGAAAAATATAAATTGAGACAAGTACTATAAAATAAAAAAGAAGATTTGTAAGGCGAGACGTACTGAATCTTCTAGCAATTTTATCAAAATAATTTTGTTTTCAAATTCGGTAATAACTTTTTCTTACGTTTTACATGGAAAAAACATCCTTTTGACAAACTTTTAACAAGATTCAGTTGGCAAAAAAAAATTAAACAAACTTTTTTTGATGTTTGATGACTTCACACTCAATTTCAAATCTTTAAGTAGATTTTCGCACAAGGATAGGAAAATTTGTTATATCACATTAAAAAAAGTTATTAAGATAATTACTCAGTAGATGATAAGAGGAATTTATAATCCAACAAGAATATTGTGAGCGACATTCTTCTGTTTTTGCTTTCAATAAAGTAAAGATTGACACTAGACTCACTTCAAAATTTGAACAGGAAATACTTTAGCTACACCGCAGACGAAACATCAAAATGCCTACTCCTTGGTTTTCGAATATAAAATCTATTCCATTTGTACAAAAAGTCGTTAATGTTCGGAAACTAGGGGAAACTGGGGCACCACCAAACACGGGGTACAACCAAACACTGCGATTTTTTAATCGGATATTGGATATCAAAGGATAAGACCGATAGGAATTTATAGGCTCTTATAGGGATGCTTGTCCACTGAAGGAATGGTCGAGATACTCCAAGTAGTTTAGAAATAAAAATTAGTGTTTGGTGGTGCCCCAGTTTCCCCTAATGTCAAACTAAGTTTTCGTATGAGATAGGGAAATTTGTGAAACATTACACAGAAACTGTTAAAAGTGATTATGAGGGGAATAATGAAATTAGTTCTATATAGCTTTGATTTTCCATACAATAAAGGAAAAACACATACATTTTGACATTCGAGACCTTTCGAAATTCGAACAGATAGTACGTCGTCCGCGATGCTTACGAAACGAGAAGCAAAAGTGGCTAGCTTTTTGGCTTTCGAAATTGATCTCCGAATTTTTAAAACTTTAGCCGTCATTGAAGCAATTGTCTCCTTTCGTCAACGGGAGTTGTTAAAGGGAGGCAAAAATTGGTCAACTTATGTTGTTAATTAACCAACTTCTTGAACATAATGGACGCCTTTGGATGACAAACTTAATTCTTTTTCTTTAAAAATGTTGGTAAAAGTGTAGCCCATTTCCTCTGTAACTTAAATATAATGCCCAGCGCACGATAACTTTTGTTTTGTAAACATGTTTTCAAAATTTCCTATGAGAAAGAGCGAGATGACTAGATCTAGATCTCACTCACTCTCATTGAAATGTCAAAAACATGTTTACTAAACAAAAGTTATTGTGCGTTGAGCATAATGATTTCTAACGCACTTTGTTAAATGTTTGTCAAAATTAAATTATACACAAAAAAAAGAAACTATTATCCAACTAAATAGATTTCCTCTGTTACCTGTTGGTAAATGTTTGAAGCTCAAACTTTTCTTTTTCTTATAATTTAAAATTCTTTTACGGCAATGGCTTATGGAACCAACGATTTTCTATGAGGAGCAAGATTCCATCCTGTTGAGTTGTTGTAGGAAATTTTCATTTGGGGAATGTTGTGTAAATTAAAATAGGTGTGAACTCTCTGGCCAAAGAATCCACAAACATTCCAATTGGAGTGGACAGATGTGTCAGAATTTTCAGAAATTATGTCTTCCGTTGGGATTTTTCTCCAACTCATGTGGTCATGGGCTTTGAATGGGCCCCGAAGCTGGAGAGAAGTCACGAAATTATGAATCGAATATAAAAATGAAAATGATTCTCAAAAACGAAATAATATCACATTTCTTTAAGGCAAAAGATTGGGGACTTCACAGCGGGTGTATTGAGGTGGCCAAAAAACGAATGGAATAAGAAAGAATTCTGTGAAAGATGAGTAGATGGTCCTCCTGGGTCCATTAATTTGACCATTTGATTGGGGCGCGAAGAACCACAACGAAGTTCCCAATTGATTCCACATGTGGCTTAATTAATTGTCGACTTTTTAATGAGCGTGTGGGCCAAGACGCACAACTATGACACATTGTTAATTAATTGTTATTTCTTCATATCTCCCCGTTTTCCGTGTTAAATTTCGCACCCTCCCAAAAAATTATATACAAGTTTTAGAAAATGTCTATTCAGGTGATTTCAGATTTTTCGTATAAGATTTTTTTTTAAGGTTGGCTCACAAACGCAAGAATGCGATAAGAATCTCATATATTTACATATCTAATCACTTTCTAATTCAACACAAAAATTCCCCTCTGTATATTGTGGATTTTTTTGCTATTATTAAATATGCATAATTAGCTTAATTAAATTAATTTTATTAACTGATGATTGCTTTCAGCATGCAAATATGTAATTTTATCGCTATAGATTAATGGAAATGCTTTTTTTCACCAACAATTTACTCCAAGCATAAATACTCGGCACACACACATCGCACAGTTGTGATGGAAGAGGCACAACTCGATTTTTTCTCATCTTTAAAATTTTGCAAACCTTAAAACGGATACTTAATTTATTTATACTGGCTGCTATAAAATCCGTGTTGTTTGTAATCAGAATATTCCGATAGGAAATTTAATTAACTTATTCTTTATTGTTCACGGGCCTGATGGCCATTTTGTACAGAGAAATGTGATAGGGTGCGTGAGGCCACTTCAATACTAACCTAAAATACTTGACAGAATTCCCTAATGTAGTCTAACCAATTAGCCTTCTTACAAAACATGGTTTGAAATTACTGGTTACATGGGGAATCAGTGGCGCAATAGGCAAGACCGTTGGCTCTTGGGTGGATCGATTCCCCGGCTTGACTCACAGTTGTGAGTTCGAGTCCCGCCCGGTGCAAAGATCTGAATGTCTGATTTAGACAATTTTCACATGTAACAATAACATAATATAATGCACCGCCTTCGCCCAACACTCCGGGAGCATGGAAGAAACATTCACATCACGGGAAGGCGCTTCTGGGGGTCTACAATGGACTTCGCAGATTCTTCCAACACGGGAACACCAATATAACATAATATGATTACATTGTAACAAAAATATCCCGATACGATTAATAATAATAATTACTGGTTCTTAATAATTCAAATAGAGTCGAATAGAGTTCAAGTTTTGCATATTAAAGAAAAATATTGATTATAAAGAGAAAAGAAAAACTAATTCGAGTTACTCAGAAAAAGGAAAAAAAAAAGAATTAATAAGAGTTTTGAAATTTTTGTTTGAATTGAACTTTTTAACCAACCCAATGAAATATTGTTCACTTATATATTTATTTTTTAATTTTAAGTTTACATTAGATTCTTAGACTCGTTGAAACCACGAATGATACCGTCATCTCCAAAATCTCAATCCTTGAACCCGAGAGTTGTTGAACCCCAAGATTCTCGATATCGAACCTTCTGCGTTGGCTTTTAATGCCTCTAACAATTTGATCTTCGACTTTCAGATTTCAGTTAAAGATTGTAACCCCTGGGCTAAATAAACTATTCGTTTAATACTTTTATGTTTTGGTTGTTCATGAAGGCTATCTATGGTAAAAATTTGAGGCCTCAGTCTCTTATCTTTAATGATAATAAAGTGTTAATATTTTTTGAATTTAAAACTGAAACGTTTTCCTATTTTTTTGTGACAAATTAGAAAGCAGTTTTCAAACAAATCAAAAATTAAATTATTAGAAATAGCAAATTGAAAGTCCTTATCATTGTTCATCCTAAAAATTTGTTTACATGAAGTTGTGCCCTTTCCATTGCAACTGTGCGGCATCATTTTCATATAAATTATCACGATGAAAAATTAGCTGAAAAAGAAAAATTTCCTCCTCCGTTTGCTGTGCTAAAAAAACAAACAAAAAAAGTGTAACAGAATTATAAGCATTTAACTGGAGGGTAGAGTGAAATTTGTTGTTGGAATAGAAGAAAGTCTTATCAGTGTGTGGCTTCAATAAATTCATATGATATCTAGCGAGACTTTTGTACAACAATAAATTCTAATTCCCGCATAGAAAAACTTTCTCAGGGCTTTGGGATGCTCTTAATACTATTATGGATTTTTATACAAATTTGCCAGGGGCTGTGTGCGAATCCGGAGTTCGCACTTTTGCACAAAACATTGCGCTTTTACTTTGGCCAGGATCATTTTGCGCTTCGGCTAGCACCACAATCTCCCCTAAAAATCAGTAAAATAACTTTTATGACGTATTTTTGTTGTGTGTAAATTTTTCACATTTTTTTTTTGCTAAGATATCATGTCTACACGACTGAGACTTTGCAGACTGCTTGAACTCGGTTTTGTATTTATGAAGTTACCTAGTGATCTAAAATCTAGATACTTTCGCAAAGATTTTTCTCCCTTGCATCATTGGACAGTTTTTTTTTCACATTTATCGGTTCACATAGGTTTAAACCGAAACAAAAAAATACATCGAAACATCCTCAAAATCTTTAAAAATCTTAGAGTTGAATTAAAAAAGTGTTAGTTTAATCGTTCCATTACTAACCCGGGATTTAAAAACCTATCAGAGTTCGGGCTTTAAACATTTTGAACGGATTTATAATAGGCCCTAGGGTTAGCTTATCGAATTTCGTCAAGAGAAATCATCTCAACTGAAGTAGGATTGTGGAATTTCCTATTGCCTTATCACAGAAATTTCCCATTTGTCTCACAGATGATTTCGAAGAACCACTAAATTAAGAATATTTGATGTTCAGTCATATCATATAAAATATTCTCAATTTAGTGGTTCTTAGAAATTATTTTGTGAGAAAAATTGAAGATTTCTGCGACAGGGGCACAATGGACAGGCCGTAAGTCAACTACTTTAGTAAATGTAATAGAAATACTGGGGAGAGAATGTTTATATTTTGGAATTATACAATGGAGACAAGTTTTTTAAGTAAAGGCTTCCCCGAAGACCCTAAGTTGATATCTCTAACCGTTCAGCCTCTTGAACTCATAACGAATAGGTGGACCCACAAACTACGTTGGATATTTTTTTTAGAAAAATTGAAGGTGTTAGAGAGAAAGTTTTTAATATTATATATTAAAAACTGGCGGGATTATTTATATCGCACTCTCTGTGGAGTTCGAGCAATAAAAGAACATACTATACCAGCAATGTGCGAACCCCTAAAGATCAACCAATTAGTGTCTTCTGATAAAGTGAGAAAAGAGGGAAGGAAAAATTGTGACTTTGCCGCGAGCTTCGTATTATTTTCTCTTGGAAACAAATCGCGCTTATTTTCCTCTCTAAACGGTTGAAACTCTCGCCCTTGGTTTGGACAAAAATTATGGTATGGAATTATCACTAAAAGAGTTTGACCAAAAAAGCCACAAACATAAACCACAAAATCATCCCCTGGAGCTTTTCTCGCAAAATTCTTCTACATTGAGATTTCCCTCTTCATTTTCTCGTCTGTCATGGCCCCCGGAAGCGAAAAAACATACAAATTCGCCACCAATTTGCGTTTCAACGACCACCCCCTGATATATATTTGAGGGGTTAAATGCCAAATGAATTATGAATTTTTATCATGATTGATGTGATTCACACAGTCTCAAGGGGGGTGGCAGGGATAAAAGGAGACAAAGTGGATGTCTTTTCACCCTCCTTTGAGCTTCTGTACCAGGGATGATTTTCATCTCTCTCCCCAGCTAATGTTAAATAAAATCATCATAAGAGAATTATGAAACCGACACACAATTTATCCAACATTTTGACTGCAATTAGGGGGAATGTGTATTATGTTGCTGATGCTCTGCCTTTTTTTGCATTCTTTATCCAGCCCAGAGGGTGAAAGCTTGAAGTGAATAAAATGGGAAAAGAAATGTTGAAGCTTATTTTTAAATTATTCCGCTACCGTGAATATTCTTTTCTCTTGAGAGATTGAATTGATGTCTTCATTGCAATATTTCTCAAGCAATTTTACGTAAGCAAAAATGGTATGATAAAATGGATAATACAGTAATAGTAAGGGTTGTTTTGAAATATTATTTTTTGCAATATTGTCAAATGGGACTGTATATTGTTTAATTTTAAAATTACAATTAGTTTTGAAAGTTCAAATATATTGTCCGTAAAAATTTAATAACTTTTGTTTTGTAAACATGTTTTTTGACATTTCAATGAGAGTGAGCGAGATCTAAATCTAGTCATCTCACTCACTCTCATATAAGTTTTGAAAACATGTTTACCAACCAAAGAGGCCAAACGGTTAGAGATAGAGTTTTGGGACCTTCGAGGGACTTCTCATAAGTCGATCCTGGGACCATTAAAAAGCTTCTCATTTCCCCCTGGGCCTTAGAGAACGTATATCTCAACCGAATTGTTAGAAATGTTTTGGGATCGTTAGAAATGTCTTGGAATTTCTGAGATATCCGAACCGGTTCCAAGTGATTATTAGACGGTAATGAACTGGTTATGCACCGATAAGTTATTTTGCCCGAAAATCATGTACTTACTCTTCAGTTATTTTGGGCGATCTTTTGAGTCATTTATGAATCAGTTCCAATTGGTTGTGAACCATTAAACGGAAAATAATGCGAAAGTACTTTTAAGGTATAAAATCCAAGTCATGAGTTTGAGCATTTCTTAAGCATGGGAAGCTTTGCCATCCTTTTTTTATAATTTGAAAATATTTTTAAATTGCAATTATTTTAATATTAGGCAAAATTTTGTTAAAGAGAAATCAACAGATGTGCTCATAACAAATTTAATTCAAAATTTTTTGCTCCTACGAAATTTTTATTAATCTCGCCACAAGCCTAACATTTGTCATGTGCGTTGTAGATTAAAAAAAAAACTAAAAGGACAACATAATGTCTCTGTCGAAGTGTTCTTTGATGATGATTATGATGTCACATGGCTAGGTTAAAAGTGCAGATGGAATAAATTGCCTTACCTGAATTTCAAAAACAAAAAAAAAAACCATCCGAAAATTGATTTTCTTGGATTGGCGTCCTGGCCAGGTTCACAGCAAATAATCACATTATGCCGGAGCGCAAATTAAAGGGTACTTGAAGTGGCAAAAATTTACAGTTACGAGATGACATCCCAGTAGTTAGAAGATTCTCTGGCCAGATGAAACATTTCGTCTTGGAGGAAATTACTGGTAATTCTTTGGCTGGAGACTTGCAATATTGTTGCGTCAAAATGCAAGTGTTGATATGCAAATTTTTTGGTACAACTAATAATTCATTCAACACGCAATCAAGTTCATACCTTTTTTTTCCTGTGGCAAAGAGATAAGTACAGTGTATGGAAAGTATATGTTATCGATGCTTTTGTATTACAGAGGCCTATGACGGTTTTTGTCACTTTTCAATTTCTTGTGTCTTATGATAAGGAATTTACAGCTGAATCATGAAATGAAAGAATTTTAGTTGTACCACTTTAGAAGTTTTCAACTTAAGAGTAATAAGCCATAACTAAAATTTGTTTTTACATTTCAGAACGTTCTCTATTTCTAATCAAGATTAAAATAAAATCACATCATTTTCTTTCTCAGCGTGTTACATATGTCTATCCCGTATTTTCTAACCTACATTTTTTTTAAACTAAATTTACTTTGTCATGATGTTTACAAGAAGAAGAAGAAGAATGTGAAAGAGTGAGATAGACAGATTCAAAACGTTTGAGAAAATAAGTATCTAAATTTTTATTTCATAAAATATTCCTAATCTAAAAAATGTGTTAGAGCCATCAGTATTTAATTTTAAACTACTGTCCTGTAAGAAAGACTAAAAAGTGAAAGGTTTTCTAAAAGTTTCTATCTACACTAATGTCGTTTTTTTTTTACATAAATCCCATTAGGGGCGCGGTATATTTGCAATATGCGTCACCTTTTCGGATAGTATTTCTTTGAAGGAAGCTGGAAAAAGTTAAAAAGAAAATTTTATTCTGTCACTTTTCTGTCAAAAACCATAAAATAGTTTAGATTGAACGTCACAGGCTACTTTGAATTTTTTTGAGAAACTTCGAAAATTTTTTTGGGACAAATGGGACAGAATGAATCCAATCCAATTTGATACGAGAAGTCTTATTGGAGTTGCCATTTACATCCTGAAAATAAAATAAATCTCAATATAATGCAGCGGTGTAATTAGCCTAATTTAAAATACAAAATTTCAACTTAATTTGATCATAATTTTTCAAGTGGGCGTGTCCTTAAATTTTTTAACATAAAGTTTAAGAGCTTAACTAAAAATTTGATTTATACAAAATTATTCTTATGGTGAATTTTGAACTGTAAAATGGTCGTATGAAAAAAAGTTTAAAAATGAGCATAAGTCAGGGTTATTCTGGATGAGCGAATTAGTTCTTGTATGCTGAAGAAATTTGCCGCAAAATAATTAATTTATTTGGGGATAAAAAAATGTAGTCACGTTTTTGGCATGCGATGTTCCATCGGCAAATTCACACGAAATTATAGGGCAGAAATCCGGTGAATTACTGAAGCCTATATCTATTGGGAAATTGAGTGTGGAGGCGTAAAAGAAATTTCCTCAATTCTTGATTTTTTTTTCGTATGTTTTGCGTGGAATTTATTTGGAAATTCCAGAAGGAATAATAGGAGGAGTTGGACAGATTGCCGGGATCACACTTTTATTCTTTTGCGGGGTACAAAATGACGATTATTGTAATCATCATTGTGAAGATAAATGTCTCTTTGTGGACTCTTGTGCTGACTGCCTCTTCATTCATGCCCATCCAAGGGATAAAATAAACACCGACGTGAATTTAGTGAATGTACTGCGAAAGGAGGAGACACCAAAAGTGAAGGAAAAAGCTTCCAGACAAAGAAAGGTGTTACCCATAATCATAGACTATTGACGTCATTAGTTGTTTAGGTAGCAATTATTTGTAAGTTCGGCGTGTTTGGGGCCCTTTTTTTGCTTCCACATCTCTCTCACCTTCATCCCATTGAGAGTCAAATGTCCATTTTGATTGTTGAGCAACAATTGTGGTACAAGGAATTATTCATGTAAAGCCAATAAATAATACTTTCATCCGTGCGACTTCTTATAGCAAACATGATCTTGTAGTGTGTAATCAAGTTTCCAAATTCCTTGAAAATTTCACCTTTTATATGCCCAAAGAATGGGCTGGACTGTGCATGTTTTCGAATGCATCGGAATATCATTATTGAAAGATAATTGTAGGCTTTGCCGATGGACGTGAAGAAGTTCAACAAATGCTCCTAGATCGATTTCTCTCACACGTACTACTTTCTTCATCAAGGCATTGATGATGTAAAAGAAGCAGGAAGTTTATTGAAAAGAAAATGCGTGGTTGAAATTTCTTTCGGGTGGTTTCGTATGCTTTCGGTTTATCTGTCAAAATTTAAGATTCGAAATTCAAATTGACATTGCAGTAACGGTTTCTAATGGCATTCGTGACACTGCAAAACTTTAGAAGGTGTTTTGTGGTGTTAGATTGACTGGGACGGCGAATATGTAGTAAGGATCGATTACCACTCATGATTATTAATTGGGCGGGAGAGGGAGGAAAACCTTTTGCAGAATTATGTTGGATTCAAACTCGTCCACTTTCTTTATCTTCAATGCGCAACACCTCGGTGTTGAGCATCAAAGGACGATGCCGGTGTATCATTAAAATATTTGTGAGTACGCAAGGGATTAGTTGATTGGCGATGGAGAGCAGGTCTTTTATGAGTGTTGCAAACACAAATTCTTCTTTTTTTTTCTTTACATCTATCTCACCTTTTCTCCCGCCTCAAAGATACACTCAAGCACCATCATCAGCGCAATCATTTTGCCAAAGACCATCACCACCAATGCAAGCACTATGGCGTGATATCGGTGGTTGATTAACCATTAGGAAATTCTAAGGCTGGAAGGTTCACCAACTATGAATTTATTTACAATAACTTACAAAGGTGTCTATCGGAGGCTCTTCTGAAGATATACCAAAAGATACAAGATTTATTAACTTTCCGTGTTTGGTACACAATTTATTTGCAAACCAATATTGTTTTATTTCAAATTTTTCATATCTTAGGAAACAATAAATTGTGATTGGTGATAATGTGGAAAATAGCAAAAGTGTGGGAAATTTCCACCCCTGTTGATATAGGGGACGATGAGGCAATTTGTTTAGAAATTTAGATTTTGATTTTGGAATTAAACTATATACCAAAGATTGGTAAAAATAGAATTTACTATTGTAAGTATATCGTATAATGTTTTATTTAAATTTGGAAACGTATTATCGTAACAGCATATGATGACTAGAACTTGACTTAATTAATTGGTAAACGAATTTCTCATTTATTGAAATGTAAATGATGATTTTTAAAATATAAGAATTTTATATGGCGGAGCTCGCACCCACTGCCAATTCGAAATGGCTAAAAACGAAAAATTCATAATAAATTTGGTTCAAAAAACATTTTTTCCGACGCGTACGCTAGATAAAAAATAATTACAAGGGTTTATAGATTATTTTTTATTTAAAGCAAAAATAGTTCAAAAATAACCTGTCAGTTTCTAGAATTTTCAGAATAGTGGGGGAAATAAGGATAATTTGTTTAATTCTTAACACTACAAAAAATTTAAAATATCTTGCAGTAAACATTTTGGAAACATATAACAATTAAATTTATTGTTTTTAGGTATGTACTTAAAAACACATAAAGATTATTAGAGTTTTATTTATTTATTTTTATTTTTTGGTAATGTTTTTAACAAATTTATCTTTTGAAATTTCTAACTTTATCGGCAAAAATAGCTACAAAACCTTGCCCTACAACCTTCTCCTACATTATTTTGAAAATACTAAAACTTACTCCACTAACTAAGATCTTTGTCAAATCACAAGTAAATTTACATAGTTGCGAATTTTGACATTGCATTGTGTGAATATTGGTACTCTCTAAAAATAATATAGATTTGTCAACAGGGGCGCCATCTATGTCATTCTCGGGAATTCTTGAGTTAAGTGTGATTCTTATATAGTCACACCTTTTACCTTATATTTATGATTACTCAATCAATTCACTTAATATCAGTGGTTGAATGACAAGTATTACAAACAACTTTGTGATGTTAAAAGCCCAGATTGTGCTATAGTAACTCACTAAGTTCAAGATCAAGTCATTCTTTATAAAGACGGGACAATTCTGTGAACTTAAACTTAATCGTCATGAACTGCCCCATCCATCCCTACAAGAATTTTGCATTTGTTGAAATAATAATTATCGCAAGTTTCGATTGTCGTGTTATTATATTTTTCACCACACTCCGTGAAGTCTTTAATTAGTGCTTTGGATATTTTTTTAGTTTTCTAAAAAAAGGCGATTTACTAAGGGGGTGGAATAGAGAAAAATGGTTCTATGTGGTTTATTCACATCTGCGTAGCGGATTAGGTGGTTATTTTTTCCCTCGCCAGAAAGGCAAAAGATAGTGGGAGGGAATGGTTCTTGAAGAGGTGGTGGCAGCTGAATTGAAAAAAATAAAAATAATATAACAAACAGAGTGGTTGAAAAAGCAAATAGAGACGGTGTTTTAGGGGTGTGGGTTTAAGGGTGTTTCTATGAAGAGTTGTTGTAACAAAAATAGATCTATTTGATGCAATTGAAACCATAAGGGACAGGATAGAGGGTGGATCTTGTGGTTGTTTGTTAGCATGTTACATGACAGAAAGGGGCGCTTATTGTAATATAAATTTTCCACTATACCTACCCTCAATACTGAGCATGAGGGATGGTTGTTTTGAAGACATGGAATGAAGCTCAATTGAACATTATATTATACATCCATGCATAAATAGTGTTTGTGCGTATGATATTACATGATTAAGGGTTGTTTGTTATATCAGACTTTCACTTACAATTATGAACATTTCTATTGAGAGCTTTATAAAAAAAAAATGTTTAAAAAGCTCTTCATAAACATTCAGACTTTGACCTCGTAAACACAAAATTGTTTTTATACTATGATATATTGTCTCCTGAGGTGACATATGGTTTAATGCTAAAAAAGACAGTCTCTTAAAAAGCTCTCAAACTTCCATAAAGTACCATCCCTTACCAGAGAAAATCATGGGTAAAATGAATAGGGGAGCGTGGAGTAGTTGCAAGTATGAAAGCCAAATTTAATTTGCGGCGGCTTTACGAAAGTTAATAAACAGAACAGAACCTAACTATCTTACATCTAGTGAGAAACTGTAACTGTGCCGTTTATTTTTGATAAAAATAGTAATCAGAATCATTATACGGTATTGCTGTTCTTTTTTAGGGTAGGCGTTTAATAAGACCATTTCAAGATTTATAATTTCTTTAATAATACAACACAGATTTCAAAAAAATATTATTGAAGTCGTATATATTTAGGGGACGGCTTTCAGGCTTCGCACATACTCTGGCTTCGAATATTTCACACTTTTCGCTATGTTCCAGAAAATGTGTGACTTAAGACTACCTATTAAGATTTATTGCCACTAGGTCAGATTCATGAAAGGAATATGGAAAAAAATTAAATGTTCAAAGATAAAGTCTGTGCGAAGCCTGGAAAGCCTTCTTCTACATTTGTGTGCACTTAAAAATATAAAAAAATACTGTCAGTTTTTAATTTTTCTAGTTTATCCCTTACAAAAAGCTTTCAAATAATTTTCAATTTGAGCATTTGGAGCAGAAATTTTTAGAATATATCCATTACCATACGCCTTATTATTATAGTGAAGCTACTCAACAACTATTGTGACTATTGTACTATTTTCATCAGTACTCTTCTATTATACTAATTATACTACATAAGTAGATAGCTTCAATAGCTCAGAAATTGGGGAAAATTAGGGAAACCTTCCTGGGTTAAGAAGTTAATGATTCAAGTGAAAAGTTCGAAGAAAATGCGAAAATTGCATCCCTTTGTGAATGAGTCCCATCTCTCCTCTATTAGCCATACAGTGTTTTCTATAAAATTTTATTTTTCAATCACTCTTGTGGCATATTTTAACGATGGAAGTTTTTCGCTTTTTCTGGCAATAAATGACCTAATGGTTTTTTTTTGTGCCATTGAGATAAAATGTCGTAAAAAAGAATCGTTTTCATCCTACGCATATCTTGAAAAAGAGATTATTAAATTGAAAAATATGACGCACCCAAAGGGCGGTTGGAGAAATTTTTTCAAAGAACAAAAATTCAATGCGAAAGAGATAAAAATTGTATTTAGATTAAAATGAAATTTAGAGCTTTTCCTTTGATATTCTGGCTGTCTTTTTGGTATGGAAAGGATATGTGATTTTTTTCTCACTTTAGATTTTTTTTTGAGGTTTTGAATAAATTAATGCAGCAAAGCTCTAATGCTAGAAACACATAGAATATAATGAATACTATACCTCTCATGATTTTGTTCCGGGTGCTGTGTTTTTGTTCTAAATCCACAAGAATTTTTAATTTTCTTTTAATTGCGGTCTTTGTGAATTTTTGTTCACTGCTATGTGGATATATTTTTATATATATTTAGAGTATTCTAATTTACATTTTTCTCTGTATGTTGGCTCTTTTTTTTGTAGAGTTATGCCGTATTTTTCTTCATTTCCATCTCATACCTCTCTTGCCCCTCGTTAAAATCTTGTACTCTGGCTGGGTTTTTTTTCTGCGAGTGCTTGAGGAGCATAACATAATGCTGCTAAGCGAGCTTTCATTAGCCAATTGGCTACTGGGCAGTCAGTGGCGTTGACTTAAAGTTGCCACTGTGGGGAGTCACTCAACGGCTGAATGCGAGATACTCAAGCGTTTCCATGGGTGCGAAGGTTTTCAATTCTCTGAAATCGTGTAAAGTTTTATTTGAAATGATAGATTCAAAGAGAATCACTTCCCCGGCTGACCAGTAGCAATTAGTCCATACTTTGTAGGGTTTGTAGCTAGTAAAGCTGTTTGATTGAATATTTCTGCTTTTTACAAGGATCATTTATATACGATTCTGAAAGTTACTCGTCAAATAGCTAATATCCTCAATAACTTAATTAATTGTTAATTATGTTTTAGCGTAAAGAAAAAGTCAATCATATTTTTTGAAATTTAATATTTTAGTATAACTGGTGATAAAAGGACCGCAAAGGACCCGAAGGTCCCAACTCGCTATCTCTAACCGTTTGGCCTCTTGAGCTAGCGACAGCTAGACAGACGGTCAGGCGGACAAACAGCGTGACGACATTTATCGGAAACTGTATGAAATGCGAAGATTTGTTGAGAAAATTGGTCTCCGAGGGGTGCAAGGTAGTAATTTTGGGAGTTGAAAAAATCAAGCGATTATAAATTACTGCTTTTTTGATTAGCAGACAAATGGATTTGAAAATACTCTAAAAAATATCAGAAATTCTTATGAAAAAAGCAATACTTTTGATCGAATATATTAGACATTTAGTAATATTTTATCCACACATACCTAACATTTATTCCCAAAAAAATTATTCTTATTAATTAAAGAAAATAATTTGTATAATGAAGTCTTATTAAAATACTTATTTTTATTCAGTTTTAAATTTAGACACATTTCTAACTCTATAGAAAAGTACAAAATGGGCTTCGTACATTGAAAAAAAATTATTAGACTAAATGTTCAAAAGTGTATTTCAGAAAAATTCAGTCATTAGATTTTGATTAGCCAATATCCTTTAAGTCGGGTACACAAATACTAAAAATATGTTCTCAAAGCTTTACAAAAATATTACTTCTTTTAAGAAAAATGACAAATAACCGCAATCATATTCACTCTTCGATAACTCTAGAAAAAAGTATGTGGTTAGCCGGGTCTCTATCTGACTTCACATTCATTTTATATCAGAGATCAAATTTTTGCTTTTAAATAAATATTTTGTGTGTGTGTGTTCGTCTTTTGTGAAATCTTGGAGATAAATCCATTTGATGTACTGACAGATCGATAGACAGGCGACAGAATCACCCGGCGTATTAAAGCATCCAACGATCAATTTTCGTTCCATACTGACACTAATTTGCATATTCACATCCATATTCATTTGTACATTTCTTCATAACGTAAAGATTTTAAATGATATGAGCAATTTTTGTGGTTGCTTTTAGTACTTTTTTAGCGTGGTGCTTGTTGGTGGGTAGGGAGGGAGATGTAGGTGAAAAACAGCTTCAAAATCGTGATATCAATGTAAATAGAATAAATAAATAATATCCAAGCCATAAGGCAGGGAAAAACAAAAGATATTTGTTCGAAAACCTCTGGTTCTGCCCATCAAATCAATAACACGTGTCTCTTTTCCTTCTGGAGTATCATTTGTGGGCTCTGCACTAAAATACAGAGACGTTCAAATTTAATAATTATTTTGAATTTTTGACTTAATTTGGGAAAGATGGGTTTGATAGAACTGTCCTTTTTTTTGTCAAAATGTGAACTGAACTTAAGTTAAAATTTCTCATCAGACCGATTCTCTGACGTAGAGATTTCTTGTGTGTTGAAAATCTATGTTTTATCCCAAGCAGCAAAAACTGATCCTCAAGAAGTATTGGACAATGGTCAGAAGAGGTCTCTGTTGCATAATTTCAACGAAATCTACATAAATGGGTGGAAAATTTTTAATCCACGGGGTAAAAGCTCTAGAGCATAAAAAATATTTTCGGGGAGAGAAATAATGTTCTGTATGACATGACGTATTTATCCTGCCATATCTGAGGTTCATGAAAGTCATATGACTCAAAAACGACGTCAAACTATCTGACTGAAGACCTCTTTGATGACTACCGATTTTGAGATAAATGGTGGCACTATTGAATATGTTTTACGGTTTTGATAATTTATTTTGAAGTTGTAAAGCAAGTCACAATTAAAGATCATTGTGACGTTGATATTTTGATATTGAACTTACATCCAATTTGATTGCTAGCAAATTACTACATTTAAATATTATACACTTTTATATTAAGAACTTTGTAAGTTCGATTCATCTATTCCTTTTGGATTTCTGAAAATACTTTTTCATAAATTTTGCTCGTCAGTGTAAAAAACATTGCAAAGGATTTGGTGGGAGTTGAAACAGGGCTCTAAGAAAAAATCAAGTGTGCAGACTTTGTGAAGTATCATGGTGTGTGATTTATATGAATTTGATGGACAATGATGCCACACAAATATTTCAATCTCCCGCCGGAGTAAATCCGGAGATTCTTTATGATCGAATGAGAAGTTGTAGCGAAGAAAAACAATTGGTAAAAATGAAATTTTAGTGGCAATCGCAAGCTGTGTATGATTGATTGTTGACAAAGAGATCTTTTAGTGTTTGTTGTATCTTACTTTTTTTTCATCTGCCTACCATTCGCAGTTGTTTCTCACCTCTTGGGTTATTTAACCGTGGCAAAATGTGCGAATTTTCCGTGGGTAGCGATATTCAAAAGAAACTGCTACAGAGAAGACGGAAAGATTCACCATTGTGGTGTTTAATTAAAATTTTAACAAGATGCAATAAAATATAATCGATTATCGTTTCGATGATGGAAACTTTATGAATAAGTCAAAACTGTTTGTAGTGGCAATTAGCATACAATTGAAAGTTTTTTCAGGGTATATAATATGCTTCCGGCTGTAAATTTGCTGAATGGGGGATGAGATTTTGTTTTATGGACAAAAAGTAAAAAAAAAAGAAGACAACATTTGAATTTGATTTAATTAATTGTACCACAGATTCCCATTTCATTGCTCGATCCCAAAGAAAAAACAATATTTAAATTCTTAGATTTTTAGTTTTCCCGAAATTGAGGCCTATCGCACTGGTTTAGAGGTAGGTAGTTTAAGTGGATATTTCATTCATGTACATGTATAACCTTGGAGCATTTTCTGATTTGGATTTCCAAGCTAAAGAGTTAAACAATTGATAGACCATTTTTTGTGACATAAATTAGTAAAAATGACTGTTATATGTACCAAAATGAAATGGTATTATGAAGGTTTATATTTTCATAAATGGAATAGAGAATTTTTACATATAAATTATTATGATTTTTTATGTCAGATATAGTCACGTTATCTTGTGTGATAAAATGTATCGAATATAACTAAACAGATAAAATCACTACATAATAACAAGATTTTAACTATATCGCCTGTGAAACTATCACTTCGCATTTTTTCAAAGATCTATATTTGATTTGTTTGAATTGCTATAATTTGTTTAATAAAACTAAATAAAATTAAATAATAATAATACTGTCACAATATTTCATAGTGGGACTAGACCTTCACGCAAAGGGAGTTCGGAATGGTTCGGGACATGCATTATTATTATTTCTTATACGGGGATGGGGTTGTCAGTTCTATGCCTCGTGGAATTAAGTTCAATGGAGTTCACTGAATGCAATTCGAACACCTTTAATGCCAGAAAAATTCCTGATGATCTAAATCCTGGGATTCGAACTCAGAACACCTGCGTCATAGAGAGAGAGTACTCTACCACTTGACCCATTGAGTGCCCTTATGATTAACCAAGCATCTATAAGTATCTAAACGAGTCCTCTGAAACCAACTTTGGGGCATTGTAATATGAGTTCGAGCATTACGCGAAGTATTATTTATCTCTCCATCTGTTTGTCAATAACAGAAAATACCAGACAAACACGCCTGAATAGTAGCAATTGGCTCTTGGGGCGACACTTTATATATGGAAGTCCAAAAGCTCATCCATCTTCCCAAATTTGGACATTGGAATCGGTACACGGGAAAATGTTTAATTGTTTTGCTGAACAAATTTCAATTGGGACTGAAAACGTCGATCAGGGGATGAGTGGATGTTGTGCCAGGAGGGAACTTTCATGTTTTCTCTTAACCACCCATCTGCACAAGTCCACCCACCTTGTATATATGCAATTGATTGGGCGATTGGTTGTCGTAAATTTTGTGGACAAATACTCTACATTCTCTCCATTGCACTTTATTTCACTCTTGGCCAAAATGCCTCTTCCCAAAATGGTGTGAGCTATTTGGGGATTATTTTCCCCAGTTCTAAACTGAGAGATTTATGTATTGTTTGAAAACTATACCATTGATTCTGCTTTGGCGCGAATAGACACTAATATTTCTTATTTTATTGCTATTTTGTGGGTATTATTTATGGGTGTTCGAAGTCTACCGAGAGAGACTGTTTTTTCACCCCCCAAATATTCCTACTTTCCACTCTCCGTGGACTAGTTTCTTCAAAATCTCTTTGCGAATCAAAAGATTTTCGAGAAATTATGTTACTCTCTTTGTCCGCCCGAATGTTATCACAATAGAGGTCAAATCGTTAGAGATAATGATTTGAGATTTTCAGGAACCCCCATAAGTATATCCAAAAACCAATAGCATGATCTCATCCCCTATCTCCTTTCACTTCCCCTATGTAACGATGTTTTTTGGGATTACTTGAAAACACGTACCACTAACAAGTTAAGAAATTCGAATATTCATTTGAAAAGTCCAAAAATACATTATAGTAATAAGAGACTCAAAGTATCCTTGCTATTACTTTCCTTTTTATAATCACTGAGCATGTCTTCTACAAACTTTTTAATGTGACATTTCATAAGTTTTCCCCACTTTGTGCGAAAATTGTATTTTGATAATTCGAAATTCGGTTTGAATCTTCGAACATCAACGACATTTTGTAGAAATAGAGATACATTCAACGATTTTTTTTTAAAATATGCAGTTATATCACTTTGTAAGAGTTTATGTCATTTTTGAGCATTAATTCGAAAATGATGCTAAATATAAAATGAAATTAAATCCTGTTTTGTATAATTTTGAAGAGTACCTACTTTTCGCGATAATTTGTAACAAAATTCATCTTAAATTAATTTTTGGGCCATTTTAGATGGGAAGCTCCGCTTCTATACTGACCATCTGTCATGGAATACTTTAACACATGTTTTCTTGTGATCAATTTGGTGGAGATTGCTTCAATTACACTACCAAGAATGGGGAAATAATGTGTGAAAAAGGAACACCAGGTTTTGCCCCATGGGCATAAAATCATTTGAAGACATTGTTCTTCCCAATCCAACATACTAAATCTGTATATTCTCTTGCATTCGTGACGTGATAATCACAGCGATGAGGTACTCTGATAAATTGATGGATTGATAAAATGAAAGGGTTGAAGTGGGAGGATTTATCAATACGGATTTATCTCATTGGCACCAAAATGCCAAGATAGGAGGATTGGTTAATTGGATCTCCATGCGAATGATATTTCGGTGTTGTATTATGTAAAAAAAAGAGAGTTAACAAGGCGGGAAATGATGAAAAACTATTTACATTCTTAATTTCGCAAGTTGCTGCTCGCTTTTTATTTTGTTCTTAATCGGCCAAAGAGAGTCATTACCAAGTTAACAAGACGCTAATTGTCTCACGCATGCAAACCAGATGATATGGTAATGATGTAAAGTGTAAATGTGAATGGTGGGTTTTCTGTTGTAAAAATTGGCTGGGATTGAAACATCGTTGAGTGGAAACGCGAGCAAAATTTTCTCAATTGCTCACCAAAGCGAAAAAACAGAACATGCTCGAATGTTAAGAATATGTAAGACATTTTTATCTTTCTATTCATCTGCTCCTATACTTTGAAAAAGTTCCCATATTTCTATAGAATTTGCGTGTATCCTGAAAGTCTATAGAGTACCAAAGCGGTGTTTTTCTGTAATAAATGTGATATAAAATAGCAGTTATCTGTATTTGAAATATGTAGAAGATGAAGACATGATTGTTCTCAAGCGATGCTACATAATCGACTTTTTTTTATGTTGGTTCATGTCACAACTGTTTGGTGGTTTTAGAACACGGCGAAGAGTCGGAAAACCAGTCGTGACAGCAGGAACCAATACAAAGAAAAATCGATAATGCAGAAGCACTTGGGAACAGTAAAGCGTTAGAAAATATATTTATTTTTCATTGGAATAGTACCACAACTGTGCTATAATGAACGATTTAACACGTTGGAAAGAAATAGGATGATGTATCATTAACCGAAAAATAATAATAGCTCTGGAAATTCTTTAAAAAGTAGTATTTTTATTTGCTTTTAACAAAGTCGTACGAGTGTTCAAAATACAAGGGAACAGATGAGCACACTTACGGAATCCCTACCCTGGTCTTAAATGCATTTCTGTGCGATAAATATTGATTAATTGAAATTCACATCCGTCTACGGATAAACGAATTTTAGTGAGTTGAAATTTAAATTTACTAAATTGAAAAGGTATGCGAGTATTTAAAGACCTTTTCAATTAGTTTAAAGCGGTCGTCAGACTAGAGGTTAAGCCCAGTTTCCGAGAGTCTCAAAATTATAAATGGCAAGCAATTTTATTGATTTTTCAGAATTTAATAAATCATTTGCCTTTAATAATCCAATCCCAAGATAAAATTTTCAAAAAAATATCTTGACTCATAAAAAATTAGAGAAGTTTAAGCTGTATGGCTAAGCTTTAGGTTTCAAGCTCACTTATGATTTAAGCCAAGAGACGGTTTAACGCAATAGTAATCAAGATAATGATCAGATTACATTTCTATCAGCTTCTGATTAGTCCCTCTCGAGAATTAAACCCAGAAACGGCTTAGTTAGTGAGAAACTGATGGGATTTTGGTCTAATTATTATTTTTATAATAATTACGTTAAGCCATCTCTCAGCTTAAGACGTAAGTGTGTCTAGGGCATAGGACGGTATTCAGGATAGAGGTTTAACCTCGATTACGAAGGCTCACAATTTCTTATTTATAAGCAGGAACACTGAATTTTGGCAGTTTGAGGAATTAATTGTTTTTATTTATCCATTCTAAGATGTAACTTCTCTAAAAAAAACTTGCCTATTTCAAAATAATAAAAGTTAACCCATATAGCTAAACATCAGGGCGAAAAAAATCATAAAAATGCATACTTACATAATATAGAACATACATACATAACACCCTGTCAAAAAGAAATGAGTTTCCATCTTTTCATTTGGTTTCGTTATGAAATACCCCAATAAAATTGATTTTTTCCGTTAATTTCTCAACGTTTCTCACGAAACAGGCAGCATTCGGCTTATACAAAACCCATTGAAAAAATCAGTTCCACTTGAAATATTAAATTTTACATCCGAAAATATTCACATTTTACGCTTATTTGCAGCATTTCCCTCTACATGGGGCATTTCTCACATTTCCACTATTTCCTTCCTTACAGCAATGCATGGAGAAAATTTTACCGTGCAGTAAAGCAATTTTCCGTGCGAAGAACAAGGTGAAGCAATTTTTTTGCAAATAGCCTCAAATTGCATTATTGTATCTAAACACTTTTTGGTCATTTTGTGTGGCTCGTGGTTTTATGTTTCACATAAAAGATACAACTATTTAATGAAGTCTATTAAATTTTTCTCAAAAAAACAGCGATGGGGATTTTTTTTTTAATAAAGATCGTATACAAAAACCCACAATCTTTTGGCAAAAAAAGACATATAAAGGTGTACCTCTATTGGAAAACATTTTAATAGCCCGACCAAATGCTGTCAACTGTAATATGAAAGCTGGTAAACAATTTTCATGTAATGCATGAACTTCTATAAAAAAATTCTTTAATACAGACTATGATGTGAAACTTTTGGAAAGGACAAAAAAAAGTCTGTGGTTTTCTATTGCTGCACATTCTCTCCCTTGTGATCCTTGTCATTTTGGTGGCACGAGAGAATCTAATAAAGAGTCTTTCATAAAAATTTGTGAGACCAAACCACATTATAATAACACAGGAAGTGCGTTCAAGAAAGATTATCCCAAATAAGCAAATTATTATTTAAGAGAAACACCTCAATTATGCAATGCTCCCAAATGGTAACGTCTGTGCGAAATTTTCAAATTGCAACGCAACAAAAATTGAGTTCAAGAGATTTCATTAGCTTGTTAGCTAACAAAATTAATTTCACACATTTTCTGTTAGAAATTGAAACTCAATGTCGGGCAATTTATCAGCAATTTTTCACGGTTTCAGCAGACCAAAATGAAAAATTTCTTGAGGAAGTAAATATTCCACTCATTTATATTTCCTCTCGTTTATGAAAAAAAAACTTAACAGAATTTAATGGATTGCAGAAGGGAAAAAACAAATAAATCTTTTCTTTGTTGCCAGAGAAGAAATGGTGAAATATTTAAAATGTACAAATTATCAGAAATTATCACCCAAAACATATTTCCACCCACCTTTATTTAACCACAAAAACGATATCAATGGACAAAACAGGAGCTAAATTGGATAGAATTTCACATTCATGTCTTGTCACAAGACAAGAAGATCTTTCTATACTTTGGTTGGGATACGCCTCCCAATGTGAATTGCCTTTTGTTGGACTAAACAACAAACTAATTAATAATATTTTTTTTAACAAGACACTAAAAGATACAATTGGAAGCAGAGTTCCACAGGAAACATTCAACAGTGCTATACAAGAGAACAAATGGCGCTTCTCATCAACAGCATCTTACAAATGAGATGAAAAATAAAATATCTCCCAATATGATCAGACTCCCGTGAAACCACAACATGACGTTGATTAAGTGGTCGTAATTAAAATTAATCAGAATTCTTCGTCGTTTTTTGTACAATAGTGGGCAATATATAACAAATCAAGACACCTCATATTTTGATCTATTGTTAACATTTTCTTCCTTCGTCAAACCTCGAAAGGAAGGAGTGTTTGTCTGCGAGATTGGAATTTCCTATTCCAAAGAAATCCTTCATAATAAAATAGAAATAATTGGCCAAAATCTGTTCATAAATTACCACATTTTTATCACTTTTCTACCAAAGTCACGTGATTTTTTAATTTATTTTCTTTATTTTTTTTAAGTTAAGAATATGTGAACTTTCTATTGCTATTTATTTGAGTTTGAGAGATAAAATCAAAAGAGGCTTGTTTTAGAAAAATTCCATGAAAAATTGACAACAAATTGAAAATGGATATCTTTATGTGAAAGTAGGTTACTTTTGAATATATCACCTTTGAAAAATGACTTTCTTCTTCTTTTTTTTTTAAATGGGAGTGAGTTTTATCAAAATGTAATTAAGCTCACGGCTTGTGTGGTTAAATTGTATCATGGAAAGGTCCAGTTGCATTAATTAGGAGAAAATCCCTATTTTCTAAGGTGCTTCAATACAAATTTGGTACTAATTCTGAACTTTTGATAACGTACTTTTCGAATTGAATATTTTGCTATTTTTGAGTTTTCTAAAAATATAATAACTTAACGGAAGTTTAGGGGCAATTTGCAAAAGAATCTTAAGTATTTTCTTGTTAATTTCAGCCATTTTGTAACAGATCTTTCAGAAGTCGTCTAAAAGATTGTTAAAGTTAGCGATAATTGAGTTTAAAGTGCTTAAAGTTTTGTCTGTATTTGCAGCAAATAATATGAGCTGCATCAACTCGTCTGCAGTAAATTGTATTGCATTATCATTTATTATTTTTTTATGTGAAATAATAAATACAACACAATAAAACCTAATGCTGCTGATTTGATATAGTATAGGGTAGGGTAAGATGGGGTAATTTAGAATCATGTCTAGTTTGGAACTTTGTGATTTCCTAACAGTTTTTTAGATGGCAAAAGGAAAAAAACAACGAAAAAGTACTCTCGAATGTAAAATCTTGTACTGCTTCGTGGTTTCCTTTTTCTCTTCGACCATCTGAAATAGTGAGAAAATCTCAAAATTCCAAAATAAACATTATTCTAAATTACCCTATCCTACCCTATAATGGGGTAATTTGGAATCGGATTTAAATTGAAAACTTTTCTAGATAGATTGAATAAAAAACACCACGAAGAACTGCTTACTAAAATGTAAGACCTATTACTTCTTTGTGATAGTTTTTCACTTTGCGCATTTCAAACAGTGAGGAAAATCTCAAAATTCCAATTTAGGTTCTATTCCAAATTTCTCCCAGTATTTTGCTAAATATAGTTAGCAATGAAAATAGAAAAATGGCAGTTGGAAATTATACAGGTTTTTTGAAAAGTTAAATTAAAAGATGTGAAACAATCTTTACGTAATTCCAGTAACTATTTTTTCTATTGAATAATCTTTTATAACTTCAACGCAATTGATCCTATGAACCCCCCTATTAATGCTAAACCATGGCGGAAGTGTGTTTCTGAAAGATCTGGCTCAATATGCTTCTTATGATTTTTTTTGCTTCTTTATTCGATTTAAACATTGGACACGGAAGAATTTCTTTACGTTTGTGAACAGCTAGAGGTCAGTGTTGAAGGTCAAATCTAGCGAATACGGCAGATGACCAAGGAATTCGTATTTGAAAGCTTTGAATTTTGGCATTATAGAAATGTCTTTGTAAGCAAGTGTCTATTCTTGATAAAAAAGATCTTATTCGGTGAAATTTACGTTTTTTCTAATCAGTTTTTGGGTTAAAATTTATCCAAATAAATAAAATAAAATAAAATAAATATTATTTAAAGTTAATTGTTTACCTTGTTCAGGATAAACAATTAACGAACATCATGGAAATCATGACCAAAACCCTTTTAACCGATATTTCAAGGTTTGTGTGTTTCGGAACCGAATATCCAGCTTTTTTTTTGAGTTTGAGTTTGAGTTTTGAGAAGTTTGAGATGCCTATGATATGAGCAATTTTAGGCCTAGTCACATTTGGGTCTGCATAAATAATAACAAATAATTTTCATAATTTTGGGGTTGGTGCGCATTTTAGACTTACACTGCATGCATCATTTTCGAAGCTTGCAGGCAGACCGCTTTTAAACTCAAATGACCAAGTGCAAACAGTTGATTTTGAAAGAAGATATGCCCCTAGTTCATTTACCATCTTGGAATGAATTTTCATTGGTCCTATATTTTAGAAAACTGCTCGAAGTTCAAATTTTTCCATTTTGAAAAATGTTCTCACATGTCAACTTCAATTGGATTGCAAGATGAGGAAAAATTATCCGGTCGAAATGAAACCACTTATAATTCTTAATATAATATAATAAATAATAACCACTTTCCACTTATAATTCTACCATTTATTTAAATATGCTTTTACGCGAACTTTAATTTTTCAATTTATTGACCAAAAATTTTTAATCCCATCAAATCAAGGACGCATTTACAAATATGTTTCAACATTGTTCAGTAATTCTATGGTTTTCGTTTCATGTGTTTTGTTAAAAGTGTAAAAGTTCTCTTAGATTAAGAAACATGATGCAAATAGGTGATTTTTTTCTTAAAATTTATTAGTTAAGTTTATGTACGGTTATCTTTAACTTGAAGAATAGTCAAATGGGTTCGCGAATTATATTCACTTTTCTTTGCTTGACTCTATCCTAATCTTGTTTTATTTCTTTTATTGGTTTTATTGATTAATTTAAATAATTATTTTCTTCTTATTTTTTTTTCAGTGAATAGTGAATAATATTGGTGCTTCCAGTCATCGTTTGTCAGTTCTTCAGTTTTATAAGGTAAGTGGTATATTTGTTGATACAAAGTATAAAGACGAAAATAGCAATTAGAGTGAATGGACAATTTGGTTCATCACGTTTTGTACAAAATTCACCAAGGACCAATTGTGTATGTGTCCCATTAAAATGCATTTACTAGGTCTCCATTTGGTACCACAATTTGATTAGTCACGAAAGGCCATCATCCATTAATTGTTTCTAATATACTCTCGAGAGTGGATGAATGGCCTTTTATTTGATGGCACTGACTCATGCGAATGCAAGCGTCATATTGGACAAAGTCTCTGGGTATTCTATGTGTGGTTTAAGATGAGTAGATGCTCTCCAATCAAGTCAATTATGACACCTTGCGGCTCCATTTACTCCTCCTTTTGCCAGTTCAGATTACAACTGGACTTCCCCTGTCTCCCAAATCTAGAATTTAATTGATGTGTTCGTGACTAATGATTGAATGTGGATTTTCTGGGGATTCTTCAGTGACACGATTCACATTGAACGTGGTTGGAGATATTCAACACTGGCCACAGAGTACCATGTTGTGTATTCTGTACTTAGTATCTCTCATTCTCTTCACTTTTTACCCCCAAGGAGGTCTCTCAAGAATGATATACCGGGAGAGTCATAAGTTTGAGCTATAAAATGTGATTTATCTGTATTAATTAAATGAAAGCAAATAACCCCTTCCAAAGACACAAAAGTCTTCATCAAATTCATTGAGAGCAAGAAATGTGATTAAACTATAAAATGAAAACAATATAATTTCAAAATGCTTCAAATGTAGGAGGTTGTTTGATAAGGCTTCAAAACAGCTATTGGGAAGATCAAACGTGACCACTTTGAGCTTTGCTATTTGTTGAATTCCTCACTAAAATGTAATTACAAATAAAATTTTCTGGGGTATGGTAGCAACTATAACGATTGGGGAAAACATCAAAGGATGGGAATTGATTTAGATTCTATTGCTTAATTTACAACAGAAAACTCCAAAGGCCTTCCGACTCCTTGAGGAAATGCTCATTCCTCCATAGTATTCATATCCCCAACAGTGAAAAATGGAGCCACACATCGTCATGAGTAAATTCATGAAGCAATAATCATTTGGCGGGGAGTTTTATTCACCTTCCTGTATTATATTTATCTCGCTGTAAACATAACCATAAAATGCCTCTTTTTACTCTTATCTACTTATTCCTTCATTCGTTTCATCTCCAATTGAGAATTTGTTGAGTATCATAAAAGCAACTGTTAAGGAAAATTCGTGTAGTGCTCGAACTCACGAGTTTAGGCATTTTACGAATTTTCACTGTTGCCCCTGTTTTTTGTGGAAGTCTTAATTCTAGTTCAATTGAAATCAACTTCAAACTAAGATCATCTCAATGAAAAAGGAAATAAAAATGTCTCTGGGTACGGAGGCAGCTAAAATTCCGAAAGCCAAAATCCCGAATCTTCAAAATCCTGAAAGGGATGAACATATTTGGAGGATAATGTGTAGAATAATTTCCCAAGACACAGAAAATTTCCCTTTGCCTCCAGCAAGCGCGAGTGCAATCGTGGGAGTAACTATGACACTTTTAAGAATTCGGGATTTTGGCTTTCGGAATAAGTCGAGCATAAGTCGATATTTTAAACCAGTTGACTTTTGACTTTTAAATAAGTATTCAGACAAACAAAAAAGTTCAAAGAACATCTGAGGGATTAAAAGAAGGAAAGAAAAGACTTCTTCCATTTATGATGCGTATAGAGGTAAACGTATGGGGTGGTGGGGTCTTTGAAGAATAAAAGTCAATATCTTTTATCATTTGGTCTTTATAGACCGGTAACAGACAGATGGAAAACGCAAGAAAAATACCGGAACGGAACGCAACTTTTCTTGCATAATTATGATAAAATTTGAGTTTTGAATGGTTAAGAAGCGAAGATATAGACATGACAAAAATCAATGAATCATTTATATTGCTCTTTCCTCTGAGTTCGAGCAATAATAAAAACACATCTTCGCGATAAGGATATCCTCTGTTTTTCTTATACCCTCCATACACTTTTCTTTCGTTTGATTTCTCTCGCACATGCTTTTTTCTCGGCATGGCCTCTTGAAACTGGAGTACTCATGAGGGAATACTGGTGCCAGGGAAAAGACATAAAATTCTGAGGCATAAAATATATTAAATGATGTATAATTTTTTTTGCAAGAGATACAATCAGAGTCATTAGAAGGTATCTTGGTAGAGTAAAAATTATGCAAATGCATACTTCCCCTTCACTGTAATTTAATAAATTCACGTAAATTTGCTCATAATGAGGAATTTATTCAATTAATTTTTACACTGTTAATTTACCAACAAATGAAAAATCTTTAATTTATCCTCTCACCAACCTTTGATCGTCTCCGCTGAAAAACAGGTGCTCTCTACACATTCTTTCAATAATTACATGGTGACTTGCCGAGAAATGAAGAATTCTTCCAGAAAAGAAACAGCAATTGTAAGTGCTTGCCTTTTAACTTACCGTCTGATTTATAATTTTTCTGAAGCACTGTTCTGTTTCATTTCATTTGAGATATTAACCAATAGCTTTTTAGTGCTATTTTAAGCTTATAGAATTCTCAAGTCTTATCAATGTGATGGATTCTTTAAGAAAGTATTTGGAGAAAGTACTGCCCAAGTAACATTTTATACTTAATATCTTCCTTCAGGAATGTCCAAATTAGATAATTGTAAAATAATGGTGGTTTATCAGATATCTAATAGATATTTTTTCTTGAAACAAGAGGCAGAATCTCTTAAGAAATTCATAAAACTTTCATAAATTCATTTATAATTCCATTATAATGCGGGTTTTATAGATAAAAACTTTAACTATATGGGTTATGGTTCTATTCCAATGAAAAATGATCATTTTTTAGCACTTTTAGAACACGAGGAGTATTGGACAAATCAGTCAAGATCGGAACCAATACAATTAAAAGAATAATGCAGAAGAACTTGAGAACAGTAAAAAAAGAAGCATTTTTATTTTTCATTGGAATAGTACCATTAATCTCAAAAAACTAATTTTTACCGATTACGAATTTTGGAAAAAAATATTTGTTTTATTACATATAATACTAAGAGCGCATGATCCCTATGATTTAATAGATTTTGAAAAATTATTTAAATTACTCATTTTAGTATTAGGTCATAAATTAGTTTTAAGACATTTTAGCCGGTTTTGCCAATGAAGGATGAAAAATTTCTAGAGATATACAAAAGCTAGTTTATTAACGATATAATAAACTGTTCTTGGGCCAAATTGGTGATTGAAAAGGGCTAGGTCCGAAGAATACAGCGGAAATAGTAGCTCATCTCATTTTAGTTTTTGATCTTGCCCTGGACCATGGAAGTGTAATGCCACGAAACGTTGTTATGTTGCATTATCCAGTCGCTTGTATTTTTTGACCGATTTTGGCTAATTTTCGACCGATATACGATCGTTATTGATTTGTAATAATGCCTATTGGTAGTATCGCTTAGTTTCAGCAAATCGTTTTGCATCTTTTGCCTGTTTCCCCATCGGTCCCATCAAATGCTTAGCTTTCTCTTTTGCCTAAGAGATTAGGTAGATTTTGATGCTTTGATGGTGGAAAGCTATGATATTTTAGGTTTGGAAAACTCGAGTCATACCCATACATTTCTAATTCGGAATTTTGAGATTTCCCTAATGTTTTGATGGGCCATGAAAAGAAACACTTTGTAGGGCTTGCATTTTTTCGTGGTCTTCTTTTTCTTTTCGGCCCTCTGAAGCAGTGAGGAAATCTCAAAATTCTGATTTAGAAATGATTCCGAATTACCTCATTTTACCCTTATATCGTTTTTTCTGTATTCCAAAAATTCTCATTCAAATTTTACTAATAGTCATACACTTTTGGCATGTTCGGAATAATGTTTGTACGTTATTGTGTAAGTTTGTAAATTTTCACAAAAAAACGCCTGAAAAGGGTTTAAAGACCTCAACTGGATTTGTTTATTCAGGCTGTCCTTTATCAAATGAAATTACAGTGGAAGGAAAATAAATTTTGACGATTTAGAGAGCTATCTCGGGGAATGGGAGATAATAATACAACCCCTGTGTTTATGGTTAAAATTGTCATCAAATATCTCACAGTGTTGGGTGAATGTGGCGAGAGTGTGGAATATGGAAAAAATCATGTTCGTCACGTTTTATCATTTCCACGACTAATTGGAGATTTTGTGGGTGAAATTTATTAATACTCCCGCCACGGAATGTATGAGACACCGTTTATACAGAAGATAAAACCATTCTGATTAATTACATAACAAATTTACATGGTATTGTTGTGACCCTCTGCAGAGGAAAAACCACCCCAAAACCAGCCCACCCTTCGACAACTGTTTGGACAGTCGTGCGTACAAATTTGTTCCGCCAAGGGATGCTTTCAGCGATTATCATAAACTAAATTATTATCTGTTGTACCCAATCTCTGTGAAACTGGAAAAGAGAGCCAAACACACGCAATTGTATCCTAATGTATCTCTTATGTTTTGTTGTATTACAATTCCCAAAAGGAATTTTCGGTGTCTCCGGAGGATTCATTGCCTTTGCCAAAAAGTCCCCCTTTGTGACACACCCCACCAATTTTAAGGGCCATTTAAAGCCGACGCAGATTTATTTTTATCGAATTAGAAACATATAAAAAGGATTTCATTTATTTGCTACGGAGATTTTAATTTTTTTTCCGCTCCCAGTGACTTTCTTCCTCGCGAAGGATTTTTTTTTCGTACCACAGAGCTAGAGGGTGGATCATTAATCCTAAAGAGTGGTTGGGATTCTGTTTTTTTTGTCTCTCAAGAGCTTAGTTTGAGGAACTGCGAGAAAAAGGCGATTTTCTCCTTCTATATCTCGATGGAAAAACAGATGTCGTTTCCACTTATAACGGACCTGCTGCTTGAGCAATTTGCCTTCCCATCCCGGAGACTTTTTTCCTTAGCACATCCCAACGCGAAACCCCTTTTCCTTCAGTCTTCTAATATATTCCAGCAGATGGATTCAATAGTTGAGGCTGCCAGGGAGATTTCCAGTGCACGACCATCAATCACTGTGGTGTCAGTGAATTTTCACAGATTTTGTGCACAAATGTGACAAAGGAGCATCTCCTCTTTTCCTTGGTTGACTATCTTATGCTGACACTTTTGCCAATTGTCGATTGACGATGAGTTGCTGAGAGATGAGGGTGGATTGTTATTCTTAAATTCAATATCTTTCTTTCTAATCATTCGAATTATTTGAATAATGATCTTTTGTATTATGAACTAGAGCTTTGTTGAGAAACTTGTCCGGTTTCCTGTTTGTTCGTATGTTTTCTTGTTTGTTTCTTATATGGTAAGTGCTTTATGTTATTCGAAATCAAAAAGGAAAAGATTTTTTCATAAAGTTCGACCAGTTCGACCCCTTCTTTTTTTCGCAGCCGTAAACTAATGGCGGTGTAAATTAAACATACCGTCGATGCGGGTGACTTTGTCCTCCGTAGATGGCTTTGTCCCCCTACTGCGTACGAATGATCCTCACCGATCAGACATGGTAGATCGGATCGGTAAAGACAATCCTTATGTACTAGAACATAAAGAACAGCTTACGAATAGAAGGGGGGGGGGCAAAGTCACCCGCATCTACGGTAACTTTTTTTTTGATAAAGTGGCATTAGTTAGAAAGAGTTACTTTTTTAAAATTACCTTTAATTAAAGAATTTTTCTTTCTTTAATTACAGAAGACTAAAAAAATATTAGAAATTTTTTTATTATGAATTCTACTTGATTAAAATTTTAAAGTTATGTGATGTACCTACGGTTTAAGCCTAGAGACGGCTTAACGTAATTTGAATCAAAATAATTACTAAACTGTATTCCCATCAGTTTCTCTGTATGCTATCTCCCGGCTTAAGCGGTAAGTCTGTCTATGGCACTAGATTTATGCATATTTTACAAATATTTGCAAATGTTTCTAAATTAAAAAAACATTTTTTTTAATTTGGAAGTGATTAAGTAATTTATGTAAAGGTTCTCTAATCGATGATCTTCCTCAATGTTCGGGATAAATTTTTATTGCCAAACTTTCCGGCTAACTATTCTCGAAGATAAGCTTTGGATTTATTTGAGTCTTAAATCTGCATTAGAGGCTAATGTTTTGAAATATTTACTAATTTAGCGTATTGGAAACATAAAACAAAAAATCATGTTTGCCTTTTTCGTTTGTTTTTTGCAACCTCTTCTTCTCTAACCATGTGATCCCTAGCAAACGGTTAGAGATATGAATTTACGGTTTGCAGTGACCCCTCCATAATAAAACATTCGTGATATACTTAACTAATCATCTTACTGTAGTTTCCAGATTTATACAATTCACCCAAATCAAATCAAGTTAGGGATTTTGATTTGGACGATTCAGGATGAAAATGATTATATCATTGAGACAATTGCCCCAATTGCTCAAATAGTCCTCTTAATTTCTCGGGGGGAGCGACAGGAATGTTTTACATTGAGACACATGGAAACAAATTGTACAACCATTGTAGCGGTATAAAAGAGTCCATAAAAGGGGTAAAATCCTCAATTTTATAAAGATCATAAAGCAACACTCATTTTATGGTATTTTTTGGGCCTAATCCATACTGAGTGGAATTCATCCCTTGGAACAACCCCTTATAACTTCATTGTTTTTCCAACACATTCAACTTTCATCAGCCTAATGCAAATGCGGGTTGGGGTTTATTTTGCAGTAAAACGCTAAAGTTTTACTGGTGAAATGGGTGATTTTACGTAGAGTGGAGGGTGGTTTTGGGTATTGGGTGGAAATTTAATTGATTAATCATCATCAGTGTCCGGGAGCGGCAAACTAAAACGGTGACAAAGTGCGATGTGGCGTTAAAGGGTTGACACATTGTGAGTGATTTGTTGAAAATTAAAAATTTTATTGCGCAGACACAGTAAAATCAAATAGAATCAACAAAATTACAATGGGGTTTTGTGATAATTAAAAGTTTATTGCGTGATTAAGTTGGGGGTTGATATTTCAGGTTGTTTTAGTGTTATTACACCACTTTCTGGCTGTTTTTTTTTGTTTCGAAGAAATACAATATGCGAGACATTGGGATTAATATCATAGATTATGTCAAATGTGCACAAAATGTATAAAAGAATTTGATATCCCAATATTGCTTCGCTAGAAGAAAGGGTATGAGATGTTGGATGTTTGGGGGTTGAGAACTCTTGTATATCTTCACCTCACCAGAAGGGTTGTTCCAAATGATTGTGTCGTATGTAGCGTTGCTAGAGGGTGTCATGCACGTTTTTCAAATTTGTCATTTAAAATGAAAAAGTCTCCACCGATATGTTTCAGCTTCAGCCACACTATCATCGTTTTTATGTGGAAAAATTTGAAACATTTACTAACCTATGAGTATGTAGGTTTTTCTCACACCAAAATCATACTATTTTGCTTCAAAATTGTTGTCATTCTCCTTCTCAAAATTTGAGACTTCGGTGTGACTTCTTTTCTTCATTTTGCACTATTCGAAAACACTCTCTTCTATTGTATTTTGTGACATTGTTATTGCGGACATTCCCACAAAACTCCCCAACTCTCTGGCCCTCATAACTGACATCAGCACAACATGTGGCAAAATATTGCACGAAATGGATGCTACAATATTGGAAAATTGTATGGTGTATATGAAAAATTGAGCAAAAGTATTTCATAGTTATCTGCAGCCTTTGCCATTTTATCATAATTTAGGAGCTTTTTTGCTATATTTATACATTCCCGTATTATAAGCTTCACTTTAAGACTTTTAAAATTTTGTACATTAATTTTAAATTCTTTTAAATGGAAATCTTAGTGTTAACGATTACTTTTACATTAAGGGGTTACGTGGGTCAAAAAGACTGTAAAACGCCATATTTTCACTGATGTTTTTTGAATATAATAAATTTTATTCTTATTTAAGTTTTTAAGCATACAAAAGTACAATATTTAAGCCATATTTTTTTTAAATTTTCATTTAAAGTCTCTAAAATTCAGATGTTAGGACCTGAATTTTAGAGGCAGTTTTTTGAAAAAACAAAACATACTTTTCGGTGGACTTGATTTCTCAGAATACATTCATCTGACGTCCAAAATTAAATATTTCCTGTTAGCTAATGGGTTTAATGTCGTACTTGAACGGTACATTTTTTTTTAAATGAAATTTGTATTTTCGACCGGATTTTATACAGAAAAATACAACAAAAACCTTCTTTAAAAATCAGGTTTCACGGATGAATTTTTAAAATTTTGAAATGAAATTTTCAGAAAATATAGTTTAAATGTTGTACCATTATATGCTTAAGAGCTTGTATAATATTTTTTTATTATGTTAATAAAAGACATGAAGAAAATGTGTTGTTGTTTTTAGTATGCGCCACCCACGTAACCCCTTAAACATTTATATACAATTCGTAAGCTCAAAATGCGTATAAGATAACTATATAATTTCTATTTGAAACTTTTATCGTTTGTAAAAATCATATTTATTTTTTTAAAATAGTTTTATAGAATTCTACATGGTAATAAAAGAAGATAATAACTTTAGTCTTCAGATTGTTTATGGATTATTCGATTAATATTAATATTAGAATCATTAGATAGATAATTTTATGTGCTTTTCGAATCTGGTTTTATCTCAAGAAGCTTTTACGGAAAATTTAGAAAAGAGAACTGTTTTAAAAGTACACATGTTCCTCAAAAATTTTCAAGTTTCTTACTAATGTTTTACAAATTCGTTTTTAGTTTGCTTTATAAAGTCAAATGGAATAAAATTATAGACATTTAGATGTGAAAACAATTTTGAGAAAGCCAGAAAATGTCTTTAGAAAATGTAATATTTATATCTCAATATTATATTGAAATTTATCAATTTTAATTTATTTTACAAAACTCTGCTTATGGTCTTGAAAGCATATTTGATAAATATAGGGTTTAAAGAATCCTGTGTTTGAGTAATAGCGGCCACCGCCGTCTTAGCAGAAATTATTAGGGAAATATAAATATTTTTTAAGGGAATATTATTATTAATTTTTATAAATGCAATCCTACTGCAACGTCCTCAATGCTCGATATTACGATTTTCACTGTAAGGTTACAGAAAATCATTTCTAAAATGTTTTTTTGTAATATTTTTTAATAATTCTATTTATTTTTTGTTTTTATTATTTATTATTCTTTTTTCCTTTTACCTAAAATGTCAGAATGTTGTCGTTTTCCAAATGATGCAGATACAACCTGAGAAAAAGCATTTCCACCAAGGCTTTGGAGGTTGATGACCAACGCTAAGACGGCGGTGGACGCAAACTTTCATTTCTGACAAATCTTTATATTTTTATATTAAATATATTTATTTTTTGCTTTCAAGAGCACCTGCTCAAAAGTATTGTTTTTTAAAAAATAAATAAATAAAATAAAATATTTTTTTAGGCTGCCTCAACTTAGCATTGGAGAGATAATTAGCTTGACCAAAGAGGCTTAAAAGTGCCCCACTCTCTCCTATTAATGGTTTATGCTATTGGAGTTGTAGTGTTTCTAGATTTCTATACATCTTAGAAAGTATGAAGTACAATAAGAATTTTTAGCAATGAAGTCAGTGACGTATAAGTGGCTGGTTGAATTGTTGGATGAATTAAACCAATGAGAAGTGCATTTGGTTGGATAGGACAAAAGGGGATGGAGCTGAGTAAATGTATTATATACAGAGAGGGGTTGGAAGTTGAGTCAAAATACAGAACTAAAGTGCCAGGATGTACTAGCTAGGAAATTGTGTGTTTGGCATAAGGGTGAGAAAGTCCTCTAATCACAAATCTAACACTTTAATCCAACCAAATTGGACTCGAAATTGTAGATTGGGATTTCATGGAATTTTCCCTCTTTCCTTTTCTCAAAAACCATTGATACCCTCTTAAATAACATACAATTGTTTATGCCAAGCAAAGCCAAGAGAGTTTGCCAACGTGTGGAAGACAACATAATCATTTGCTTGTCCCTATCTTTCACCCTCTATTTACCCTCATTCCATCCGCATTTGCAGAATTTTCTCTGTTCCAATGAAAATCACTTGGGATAACACTATAAACATACATTTTCCGAGTTTCATGTTTCACCGACTTGTGTCTCTCAACTCCAATTGGAAACTATACAGATATTTAAGCGCAAAACTAAACACCATCCCAATAGGGGATGAGTTTGTTGTATTGTGAAACGTCGCTGAAGAAGGGATTTACAGAGTTTATAGTGAAGGAATTTTCAATTAAGTGAGGATATATTACACCTGACACGAGGCCATCATAAATGAACAATCCCTAGGTACTATCCTTGACTATCCTGCATCCATTTCACTTAACAATCTCAACTTCCGGGGCATTTCCTTTGTATGTAATTGAAGAACGTAAAAGTGTAGTATTTCCGCATGGTGAATGACAAGTTTTAGCGCGTGTGGAGTGTAAAAGGCAAAGAGGATAATCCTCTAGAAACAGTATCAGGATATCTCACAATTTGTTGCTATACCATGAGAGAGAGGAACAAAGTGTGAGTTTAAGGATATTCATATAATGCCCAAAAAACCTTTTCTATCTCTTAGGAAATAGCATAGTTGTGCAATATAAAGTTAATGTGTTTCGTTAACGAGTTTTCGTGACACAGTGTAGAGCTTTTGATGTGATTTTCCTTTCTTGGGAGGATGAACCGGGAATGAGTATGGCTTAAGGCTGAATAAATTTGTATTTCCCATCGGCACTAGATGGGATATCACATTGTGAATCTTTACACCCTTCAATTTCATATGCTTCTGCGCGTTCAAAAGGGATGAGACTATAATGAGATATCACAGTACTATAAAATGTGTGATGCTATTCGAGATCCAAGATGTTTCATATATATATAGTCTTTGAAGGAATTATCAGTAAAATGTTTTATTTACCCATTCCACATTCACTATCATTAGATATTCGAAGGTACACAGAAAGAAATTGAATTACACAGAAGTTGCATTGGAGAGCCCTATAATTTTGTAAATTCACAGAACGATTTATCAATATATACCTGAGGAGCAGAAAATGTCTCCGAACATCACAGTGATATGACGAATTATGCTTCATCATTCTGTGACATTACAAATTTATATTTTTTGGTTGATTTTAGATCTGATTTTCATCACAATCACAGCTATTGCAATGTTGCAGTTCATTGAAGCAACCCTAATCAAGCTCATATTTACAGGGAAGATGCTTTGAAATTCTTTCAGAAAGGCTGTTTAACTATTTTTTTTTGTTATTGAAATTAATTTATAATGCTGGTATGTCTACATCATCTCTTACATCATTTTTACGTAAATGCGTATTGTCATGATTTAAATGATAAAATCAGAAACATTTCTAATAAAATCGGAAAATCTACGTAAAGGCACGTAAATTTGACGCTTTTAAAATTATGGGTGAAACATTTATGAAAAGTAGGGAGAAGTGGGGCATCTTTGAATATAGGGCAGCTTTGAAATTTTGATTTTTCACCTATTTTAAAATTAAATAGAGCCTTATCATGATATAATTTAGCTGCAAAAACAGATAAGATTTTCTTTATCTAAAAAGTTGTGACGGAGTAAGAAGTTTCTTTTTTTGTTTTTAATTCTGCTTGCGAAATAAAATCACAACCTAAATTTCAAACTAAAGAATCACAATACCCTAAGCTAAAACAAGCTCATCTCCATTTTTTTTTTTACTCAAACCGCTGCTTGCTCTATACCCGTCTTATGTATCTGACATGAGCATTTTAATATTCTATCATTATTTATTTACATTGTTGCTGTGTGTCTCTGACACAAAAAGTGAGGCTGAACCTAAAATGGTGACTGTTGAAAATGGGTGTTCTAACCGACATGATTTTGATTGATTTACACGCTTCTTAATCATAACAATTAAAGCATATGTGATGGTGAATAAATAAATAGGGGTGGGAAATCTCTGGGCCATTGTTAAGGAGAAAATGTGTCATACGCTTTTTGACGGATGTGCTTTGTTTGAGGTGCAAATCTGTCAATATTTCGGTTATGTTGCTGCCATCTTCCCATTCAGGAATTCTCAGGATGTGGGGTCTTCAATGTGTGTGGCAATTATGATTTTTTTGTTCATCCTATATCAACATTTTGTCACTTTTGCATTTTTGTTCCACTTTTACCCAACATTTTCTCTACGTGACATGATGGTTTTTTTTATGTTAGGAGAGGTTATGTTTTATATTTTTCTTTAGCGCATTTTGCAAATGTCTAAATGCGAAAACAATAAGATGATTAATATTCACAGAGGATTCGACAATTGTTGCTCAGGTGTGACACTAAAATGCAATTAATAGGAAAACTCGATTAGGGTTGGAAAATATATGGATTTTCCTCATCTGTGTGCCTTTGGTGTCTACAATGCTCCCCTTTCTCTCACATTCTGGGGTAGATTTGAGGTGTCAAAGTTTCCCCATTGGTCAATTTAGCTCCCAATATTTGTGGCTTCCGACGAAAATATTCATGGCATCGAGGTGTGAGTATGCAATTTCATTGTCCCTAAATCAAAAGCACAGGTGAGAGAAATCCTGAATTTTCCAATTTCCCAAAACACCCTTCGTGGTGTGCATAAGTGGATTTAGACTAATTACGCAATTGCCAAAATTGGCGAAAATCTCTTGATAATATAGTTTAATTAGAAGTTATCAAACTATCAAAGATTTCAACTTTTTAAACTGATTTCTCTACTAAATTTATTACATAAGCAATAAATACTTTCTTTTGTTTACGAAAAACAAATTGGAAGTAAGAGCCGAAATTGACTCAGACTGATCCTCGAGAGTATTTAGCCCGTAACATTTGGCCGTAGAGGATTAGGTAAAGGAAATTTCTGCAGAGAACCTCTATCTGAAGCCCTTAGTGTATGACATTTTGGGAAAAATCTTTAACATGCTAAACATTCTCACGGATTAGCCTTTGTATATTTGAGATGCTCAGAGCAGAAGTGGTCTCATTTGTATGCATTTCCCTATTAAAACAGTCCACTTCTGCACTGAGCCTCTCATTTGAGCTCTAATGTACTGGACACACCTACAGTTTAAGCCGGGAGACAGCTTAACGTAATTATAATTAAAATAAATATTAGTCATGGGAAAGTAGACTTTTTCATTAATCCATCTTTAAGGTTAAGCCATAAGTCTGTCAAGGGCATAAGACTGTTGCCCTATGTAGAATAAGCCAATAAACAAAACTTTTTTTTTTTATTTTCTTTGATTTGTGTTACTGATCCGATCTACCATGATCGGTGAAAACTGTTCTTAAACATTAGAATTAAAGAAAAGCTTGCGAACAGGAGGGTTTCAAAGTTATCCACACTTACGGTTCCCATGCAATTGTGAAAATTTTGTAAATTTTAAAATATATTTCCGAAAAGATAATAAAACGCAATTTTAAGGAAACTCGAAAAACGTGAAACATGAATGTTATAATAAATA
Source organism: Phlebotomus papatasi (assembly GCF_024763615.1). Lineage (NCBI taxonomy): Eukaryota > Metazoa > Arthropoda > Insecta > Diptera > Psychodidae > Phlebotomus > Phlebotomus papatasi. The sequence goes on along the minus strand of NC_077224.1, from coordinate 89,793,561 downwards.
TTTATAGGAGAACATCTAGAAGGTATTTAATTTAGCGATCTCTTGTTTATGAAAGTGGTATTTTAATATGTCAAATACTTACAGTTTTGAAAATATCGAATATTATTCTAAATAACAAATTTTCGTTAGATTTAAATTGTTTTTTCTTTAAAATATTGATTTTGTCGAAAGGGAGAATGGTTGTTGCTCCAATTTTTGGGCAAGCCTTGTGACAGGCCCTGATTGCACGGGCAAATGCGTTGGTCTGTTGCGCCAATAAATCGTGGTTGGATTTTGTCGTTGTGCAGAGGCGACTAAACGGGTAAAATTTCATAATGCGATAAGGGAATGCGTTAACACAGGCCTCTCGACAGCCATACTACCCCCTTGATGGAATGGGATGCATCGCGCGAGTTGCATGAGATCGGAAAACAATAGCCAAGGGAAATTCGCGGAGTGCTCGAATTATTAAGCGTAAAGATGTGTTACAAGTTTTGACCAATTTTTGAACATGTCCAAAATCCATGAAAAATAGCATCAAAATAGTAGGATTGAGAGGATTGAAATGTTATTGACAGAAACTGATTAATACTTTTTCAGAATTTTAATACCTTTTTTATTAACTATTAGTCCTTTTCGGGATATACAAAATATATGGTTTTGAAGAGAAATAAAAGGTCGAGTAAACGAATTGTAATTCTATAGGGAATATCAACTAATGAGGTGAGGGTCGCCGAAAACTAGAAGTTGATATCTCTTACCGTTTGGATCTTCACTGGTAGCAGATAGTAAAAAAAAAATGAAATGTTAAAATTGTGTTGTAATTTGGTTCTCTGTGGACTGATGAGTCATAAATTATGAATTCGATGAAATTAATATACATTGCTCTCTTTTTGTGTTCGAGCAATACAAAGGGATTTGGAGACCAATTTTCCACCATTTATATATGGCGATTCAAATGTCGATTTGGGGCTCATTTTGGCCTGGCTTGAAGGCTGCCAAAATTAAATGTTTATGACAGAATGATATTTAGAAATATTCAATTAAATGGAAAACCTTGCATAAGCATATCAGGTGCAGATATCGCTACATTGCTCTCCACACATTTTACAGAATGCGATATGCCCTTGTGTACATTGCTATATTATAAATAATAAATTATTTAATGCGCCATCAATGTATAAATTTGAGATTAATTCTCACCAGTTGTGCCATATCGTCGATGCATTTTGGGATATGGTGTAAAATATTGTATTTTTCATATTAAATGATTCATCCCATTTATTTTCCTTAAACTGTGCAATAGAATATTGAGGCAGGAAAGCTGATTAGCTTCCAAAAGGAATCTAATTTTAATGGTTTTTGATTGATCGATATAAATTAGCCAGAATCTTGATATACTTTTTGATTGTTTCCCATCTCACAAATTAGTTGTTGTCTGAGCATAATGGACTGGCGAGGTGGATTATTGGAGAAGAGAAATTCAATTCGTGATTGCTAATAAATTTATTGTATTCCTTGATTTTATAAATGATGTGGAAAATATTTAATTTCCTCACGAGCTTCATTTTTATTGCCTAATGAATAATCCTTTCTTAATAGCGTTACGTTTGGATATTTAAGTTTCTTTTAGGGGTTTACTTGTATTGTAATAAACAAAGAAAGCTCGAATACAAAAGCTTAAATTGCTCTATGTCTAACTTTTTGTCAATCAAAAATCATCAGTTGAACAAATTTCTGAGAAAGAATAGTTTATTTGATTTATTAGTTTATTTATTTATTAGTTTATTAGTAAACCCGTTAAATGGTTCACAAATCGATAAATTTTCACTAGAAAAAATAGTAAATACATAATAATCATTTCAATCAGGTAATTTTAATTCTTGTGAATTGTGTCAAATTCACACAGTGTTAACCCTTGTGAATTTCCAACCAAAGTTGTTGAATTTTTAAACAAATGTTGTGTGATAATTCTTGAATTTCTATTTAAAACGTATACTTCAGTCGAGATGCTTCTCATTAAGTAATAGTCTAATAGGACATCAAATATTCGTTCGTATGCGCATATAAGTATTTAGTACAAACTCCAGCATCATATAAAAGCGTCTCGCGTTAGGGGAGATCTTAATTTCAGGAAAAAAAAAACATTACAAATATCTAAAAAATTAAAAAATCTAAAATTTTCAAAATAAATGAAAATTGAATTTTTGAGTCTTCAACAAAAAAATCCAAATCTTTTTAAATTTCACAATTTTATGAAATTCGACACCATTGTCTTAATTTCTTTTTTATTGTGTAGTATGCAGAAAAAAGTAATCAGTTAAAATTTTGTCTAGGTTCACTTGTAAATTTGATCTTGGTCAGAAATCTGATGTAATATGCTCATAAGTTTAATTTTTTTCCACAATAATCCCGTAGGAACAGAATTTAAGGATTACATTGAAAATGTCAATAAGCGAATAAAAATTCATCTCATGAAATTCACTTAGTTTAAATAGGGGGGAACAGTAGGGCCTTCTGGTGAATATTACCGAGTCCACGACGTGATCATCACGGCAGAATGAGTTCCGCCCAATCGTTTTAATTCGCGCTTCTAATGGCGATGAGGAGCTTGCCACTTGTCGCGGTCTCTTGAGCTTCCTCCACATCGTTTTGACTCCTCGTATTCTCCACCTCTTTTTCGCTGCTCATTCATATACAGTATTATGCACACATTTACACATTATCTCCATATCTTTCGTGTGGGGAGTACCATAAGAAGTGACTGGAGAGGTGTTTAGTCGTTCAAGAGAACCATGGATAACATGCATTTAAGGTATCTCATCTTAACGCATTTTACCGAAAATTTTCTTCAATCTCTGAACAGAAGTTGAAGGTACCTTTCGGATCTTCACATATGTCGAGATTGCGATCAGATGCTCATAAATTTTAATCCGACTCGTGGTTAGGCCAGGAGACTTGACATCCAACAGTTGGAGCTTTGTCTGCCGACGGCAAAGCGATTTTTAGCCCAATCCACCCGGCGTCCCCATTGACGTTGACGATGTTTGAAAGAATAACAATTTTTCTGCAAATGCTCCTTCTACGATACTTTTTTTTCGGGAGTAAGCAAAAGGGGAGGGAGATGATGAAGCTAAGAAATTACTTTGCGGAGCAAGATGTCATTTCACCCTCATTTTATTCCCGTCACCCTAATTTCAAATTATCCACAATTTTCTTCTAATTTAAATAAAAATGTAATGTCTCAGCGAGATGAAGATAGGCCAGAGAAAAGTTGAAGAGCCCCCACCACAGAATGATCCCCGAGTAAAAGCTCACACCCTGTGTCTATATATATTTTACATTTCACACCACCTTAAAAGTTGACATGGCATTTGTTTTTGCATGGTTTTGAGAAAAAAAGTTTTTGCCGCGTTGTCTCTCTCCTATTTTTCTGTCACTTCAGGTGGGGGGATGAGCTTTTCGCCCTCGCGTGACAATGGCAGGGGTGCCCTACACCCTCAACAGCTTGCAAAGAGGGATGACTTGGTACGTGCAGATGCAATGTGTTGAGTGGTGGAAGTTCCCCTCTCGTCGGCGCAACAGAAAGAGACCTTTTCCCCTGCCAAAAAGTTGATTCGATTTTTATATCATCCCTACTCTCGTCGACTTTTCACTCGTTCTCTGCCCATCATCGAGTCGCGTCGCGATGTACATAAGGCTAGGCAATCCAACTATCTCATTCACTCTGACTCACGTGCCTGCAATACCTTAGATGCGAAAGAGTAAGACCATCTCAATTACACTCTTCCCCGGCTTTTATCGTATTCTCGCTCTTCGCAATGCAATTCTTCAATTCATTTTTCTCTTTTCGATTCCGATCGGGTTTTTTGTGGCACGCCCATTTTGTAAAAATGGCTGCGACGTCCCTTAATCCAGTTCTCTGTTGTTATTTATTGAGAACACTTCTTGTCTCAACGGGAGCAACATGAGAATTGGAGCTTTTGCACAATGGGACGTCTCACTTCGAGAAGGACAAGCTTTGCATATAGTGCAGACCGGGGTTAAATTACCCAAGAAATAAAGTATTTATTTTCGTATAATATATAAAAAAAAATGCTTGGATTTTATTCATAAATATTTCAGTGAATAGGGGTATGTATGTTTTTCTTAATTAAATTAGGATTTTAATTTGTAATTCAAACTAGAACGTGTATAACTCTAATTCAGTCCTGGTTCTTCCTATACTTTGATTTATAAATACTTTACTTATTCTTCTATTCTGAGACAATGAAAAGTTAACTTTTATACTTAACTTAAATATCAAATGTCAAAATAAAAACACTTTTCGTTATGTTCACTTTGGGAGGTATTGAAACCTTTGGGTAACGAGAATCATTAAGGAAAACAGGGAAAAACATTTGACACGAAACTTCGGTCATCCGGAGCTTCAAAATATTCCCCTACATAAAAGCATGAAAGAAATTTAACAAAGCAAGAGAAAAAAGAAGTTCAATTCTAAGATAATTCTTTAAAATTATTTAGACCTTCAATTTTAACATTTAAAAAGGTCTCCACGTTTAAATCAGAGTAGGAATTTAATTTTGGCATTAAATATTTAACATAAATTTTTATGTGTTCTTTATAACAGAGTTTATGGGTTTGTCTTAAAGATGTGTATCGCAATTTAAGAGTCAGTCGGTAAAAAAGCTATTTAAAGTTTTAAAGTCTAAAGATTTGTCTCACAATTGAAGGGGAAATCCGGAAGGTTAGTAGTAAAATTGCTTTTTGATGAAATGTTTTTTTAAGTAGTTTCTTAGAGATATTTTCCTTAAAGTTTTCACAATTATTATTTACTTTAAAAGCCGAATATTTTGAATACGCCGTTATTTTTATAAGCTAGACGCTCAGAGCAGAAGTGGTCTCTTTTGTATGCATTTTCCTATTAAAGCAGTCCACTTCTGCTCTGAGTGTCTCAAATATCCTGACATATTATTAATTGTGATATAATTAAAGGCAGTTTTTAAAATTCTTGTAAATTCTGTGAAAAATTGTAAATATTTTTTATTTGCTTTTTCCTTTATATCAGTTTCTAAGTCTTGAGGAATCGTTAACGTTTTTGTAAACGGTGGCCAAATAAGGTAACTGCGATACTTGATAACATAAACAATAAAAAATGAAAGTTTAAAATTTGAACGATGTTTAGGACGAAGTTAATTTAACATCAATTGTAGTAAATTCCTTAATATTATTATTATTATAATTTATTAAGCAACTAAGTCTTATAACATTGGATTTCTAAACCCATTTCTTACAAAGAAATGGGACAGATCGTCAGTCCTTTGCCTCATTGACACAAGTGAATCGAAGTTCATTGGATCTGATTCTAACACCCTTAGTGCTAGAAAAATTTCTGACATTAAAGGCATTCTTATTACTTAAAGGAGACTCGAATTCGGGAAATTGCAATCATAGAGCGAGCGTATTATCATTCAATCACAAGCAAAAAATCAATTATATGAAACTAACCGTTTCACGTAATATTGGCTGTTTTTATTTAAAATTTCTCTTATTTTTACCTTACTTCTTGTGAAGTATGCTGCTTTGGCTTCAAAAGAGTAATTTGAAATTTTAAGGATTAGTGTTTCACGGTTGCGATTGGCGCCAACTTACTATAATAGGTTTCCTTAAGAAAACTCGTAAAATCACTAAATATGGCTGTATAGTTTTACTATAAAACATATTTATTTTTTTGAGGTTAAGATTAATAAGTCAGGTTAATTTTATTTCCCAGGATACAGGAAAAATTATCAAGTACAAACCAGAGACTATTTTAAAGTCTTTTTGCGCCCTTAAATTCACAAAATTGCCTATTTGCTCTAATTAATCCTCATTGAAGGTCATGCAGTCAATTTTTAGGGATACGTTTTGTTTTGGTGGGAAAATAGAATTTTCTTCAATGCTTATTTTTAAGTCATTTGTAATTATTTTGTTTCACCCAAGTGCTCATAGAGTAATCTTGAGCACTGACGATGGCATCTTGAGAACCGTGATGGTGATGTCGATGACAGATTTATATTAATGAGCGCATAGAAGAAGAGTCACACTCAATCAACACATCGTTTTTGTCAATTGAAATGTATATTTAAATGGAATAATTTATAAAATAATCTTTTTCTTACTCTCTTTTTTGCAGCATATACAGTATTTCACACTCAAATGTGTCTTTTCCTCGAAGGAATGTGCTAAAGAGAGTGTGAAAGAGGGAAAGTTTACAAATTGTCACAAAAATATACCCATTGCAATTTTACTCTTTGAGATTTTTCTCTCAGATGACCGTAAAAACAGTGTGCAAATGTTTGATTTTTTGCTTGAGATGGCATTTTTTTTCTGTCGCTTTGGAATATCTTATAAGCAATCTATAAGTTTCTATCTCCATGGTATTCCTTTTTCGAGAAGGGTAATATATCGCTAAATCTCAGCGATAGTTGGAGGCAAATGAGAATGAATGGGGAGAAGGATGTGGATGAAAATGTGACTAAAAAGCATTTAATACTCTTCATGCTTTTCAATCTTCAGTTATGGCACGAATGAGGAGAGATATTGTTGTTGATTGCATGAGGAATTTCTTCAACTGCCTCCGCACATTTGCTGGACCACACAGTAGAGTTTAAAGAGGCAGTATCACAAAAAAGTGATGGAGAAATGTTCTAGACTTGGCGTAATGCTCGTCTCGTATTCCTGAGTGGGAAATCTTTAATGTTGTTCCACTATGTTAAGCGGAAAATGTTATTCCAAAATGGGTTGTTGGTTTTATCACTAGAGGGAGTTTAAAGCACTGCATTGCACAGGGCGCTAAGGAAATTGGCTGCTGGCCAATTTATAATCACATTTGAAATACTTCGTTAGTGTATTATATATTTTGGCAACATGTGTATTTACAATAGCTCCTCCATATTATGCGTCCACCGTCGACTTAGCGTTGGTGACCAGTTTCCAAAGCCAAACGGCGGAAATGCTTATTCTCAGGTTGTACAGTCTTTAGTTGTGTCCTGAAATCCGGAAATCAAAATCTTGAAAGGGCCAAAACCTCAAAAACCAAAATTACGAATTATCAAAATCTTGACAGAGTCGATATCACACGGAGGATAATTTGTAGAATAATTTCCTAAAACACAGAAAATTTCCCTTTGTCTTCAACAAACCTAGATGGAATAATGGGAGTACCTATGACACTTTTAGGAATTCGGAATTTTGGCTTTTAGGATTTTGACCAGGATCTATATAAGATGATATCCCCAAAATGACCTATGACTACTTAATTTCTTATTTACCAAAGCATTCAACGAATCAAGAGTAGAGCACTTGCTCTATGACGCAAGTGCCCTGGGTTTGAATCCTCATTAGGTCACCAGGAATTTTCTGGCTTTAAAGGTGTTTGAATTGCATCCCGTGAGATTCATTGCAGTTAATTCCACGGGGAATTTGACTGATAACCCCATCCCTAAAAAAGAATAATAATGGATGTTCCGAATTTCCCATGCAGGAAGGCCTAAATTCTTCTATGGAACGTTTGTTTCACCATTATTATAATAATAATTATTATCATTATTATAATATATGCTGGAAGAGGTCAGTAGATAAATAACAATTACGTTGTCATTAGGTTCTTTTGTTACTAAGTAAGCCCTGTATTGCACAGGTATTTCCTTATGTTGAGTTTCAAAATTATCAGTGATCTCAGAAGAATATGAAGGCCGTACGTCAACTTTACCTACTTATGACCACAGTAGCTTACGTTATTTTATCCAGTCTGCACGTAATAACAATGCAGAGGCATTTCTACGTTTTTAGTAATCTGACCGAAATTTTACCAAGATTTTACGTCATGCTAACCTTGCTATTACGTCATTTTGACCTTATTTCCTGGCGGTTGTGAGAGTAAAACCGCGTATTAATGTAAAGAAGCGATTTGTATATTAAACTTTCTCTATAAAGTTCGAGCAATAAAAATTATGATATGCGAATGGTAAAAAAATCAAATTCATCACACCACATCAACAAGGAGATTTTTATCTGGAATATTTTTCTCAATATATTTTTTTTTAAGTATAAAAGAAATATTAAAATGTGGAATGAGATGTGGAGAAAAAAAGACAAGTGTATTATGAATAAGCAACATCCATTTCTGGATTGTAATCGATTGCTATTGTGTCTCATGTTAGAGGATCAGTCAGAATTTTTCACTCCCGGGACAAGTTTGAGGAGTGAGAGATTCTATCTCGCGATGGTATGCCAGGGAGCCAGAAGCATTGGGGGCAAAAGGTGGCCAATAAATATCGGCTGGGTCTCCCTCGAAACCACCCAGTCAACTCACTGTGACAGGTGATTGATTTCGCGCTATTCACTTTGTCACTTACAATTGGTTTTGAGGCCAACCAAATGAAATATTTTAGGAGATAATTCCTATGAAATTGAGGTTTATCTACATATTGTCTATTGTTATAGCAACATCCATGCTACTTAAATATTAGATGAGATCATATATTCTGTCAGTAGAAGAGGTAAAAAGTTTGGAGTGGTATATCTCAGCTCCTGATGAACATAATTGGATGAGTAAACTATTGTTGGAAAGCTTGGTTCATTAGCTTTCAGAATCTGGTATATGTAATTGGCTATGGGTAAATCATGGTCATCCAGAACCATTTATGTCGAAGAAGACACTTTTTGCAGCGTCATTTTTGACCATCTACTGCTGGGACCAGGAGTAACCCACAATTCTCGCACTTGGACTGTTCGTTAGAGGAACTCAAAGGGTATAATTTGTAGAAGAAACTTTTTATTGGACATCTTACTTTTTTTTATTCATCGACTTTTGCAAGAATTTTAAAATGTTAAACGCAAGGAAAAAATTGCAGAAATCCTTCTATTCCATTTTCTGGACAAACTAATGAAGATATCGACTTGGAATGTTCTGAGTACCCCCCCATAAGTTGATCCAAGGAATCCAAATGTCACTTCAATTTCATCCCCACGTCTATCCTTCCCCTCCAGAAATCACTCCTTTAGGAATATCTCAAGAACCAGACCATCGATGCATTTCATTTTGGGTTATGTTTTAGAGAGTATCCTGGCGGACATTTCATTCATACATCTCAAAGACGTCCGACCTCTTCTTCTTGCACTTGCTAATAATCTGGTTAGAAGAGCAGAATTTCTTCTTATTAATTTTCTGACCAAAGAGACAAAGTTAGCGACTTTTATTGTTCTGAGTACCCCCCCATAAGTTAATCTAAGGAATCGAAACAACACATGCATTTGCCTCTCATCCCACTCCTTCTCCTCCAGAAACCACTCTTTTGGGAATATCTCAAGAAATAAACCATCGATCCTTTTCATATTTGGATATGTTTTTGACATGGCCAAGGCAGACATTTCGTCCTCAGACACCAATATCATCCAGGAATTTATTCTTGGAATTTCCAAGGCCAATTAATAGACTGCGTAAGGGAGTGTATTTTTAACGGATTTAGACAGAATGTAGTTTATTTGATAGATCTTAAATTTTTTACAAGCTTATTCAATTTTTACTTGGTTAAGTATTTCTTTTATGTTGAAATTCACTGGTACAAAAGTTTAAACACTTATTTTCTAGATTCCAAAAAAAAAATTCCTGGATGATATTGGTGTCTGAGGACGAAATGTCCGCCTTGGCCATGTCAAAAACATATCCAAATATGAAAAGGATCGATGGTTTATTTCTTGAGATATTCCCAAAAGAGTGGTTTCTGGAGGAGAAGGAGTGGGATGAGAGGCAAATGCATGTGTTGTTTCGATTCCTTAGATTAACTTATGGGGGGGTACTCAGAACAATAAAAGTCGCTAACTTTGTCTCTTTGGTCAGAAAATTGATCAGAAGAAATTCTGCTCGTCTGACCAGATTATTAGCAAGTGCAAGAAGAAGAGGTCGGACGTCTTTGAGATGTATGAATGAAATGTCCGCCAGGATACTCTCTAAAACATATCCCAAAATGAAATGCATCGATGGTCTGGTTCTTGAGATATTCCTAAAGGAGTGATTTCTGGAGGGGAAGGATAGACGTGGGGATGAAATTGAAGTGACATTTGGATTCCTTGGATCAACTTATGGGGGGGTACTCAGAACATTCCAAGTCGATATCTTCATTAGTTTGTCCAGAAAATGGAATAGAAGGATTTCTGCAATTTTTTCCTTGCGTTAAACATTTTAAAATTCTTGCAAAAGTCGATGAATAAAAAAAAGTAAGATGTCCAAAAAAAAAGTTTCTTCTACAAATTATACCCTTTGAGTTCCTCTAACGAACAGTCCAAGTGCGAGAATTGTGGGTTACTCCTGGTCCCAGCAGTAGATGGTCAAAAATGACGCTGCAAAAAGTGTCTTCTTCGACATAAATGGTTCTGGATGACCATGATTTACCCATAGCCAATTACATATACCAGATTCTGAAAGCTAATGAACCAAGCTTTCCAACAATAGTTCACTCATCCAATTATGTTCATCAGGAGCTGAGATATACCACTCCAAACTTTTTACCTCTTCTACTGACAGAATATATGATCTCATCTAATATTTCAGCCTTTTCTTTTTTTTCTCACCCATCACGCCCACTAGGTAGCATTAACCATTTGCGGCGAGGCGCAAAGAAGGTGGAAAAGTTAGCATAACTGAAAAAAAAGTGTATGAATGCTTTTGTAAATATGTTGCTAATTAATTTATTAACGGAGTGTTAATTTATTAAAAAGAGCCCAATAGAGGGGGAGTCGGTATTGAGTAAAGAAAAAAATTATCCACATGGATATCCCGAGGCTATATTCAAGGTACTGAAATTCATCTTCTTCACTTGTTTTACACATTTTTATTATTGCTCGATCTCAAAGAGAGAGCTTTACATATATTGTTAATTTCTAATTCTTATTCTAATTCTTGTTTTATTTGGATCAATCTAATTTTTCAAATTTTTCTATATTCTTAAAAATTAGTTAATAAACCAATAGTATGGCTTTTGATAATTTTTCTTTGGTAAAAACCAAGAAATATATAATAACCGTAAGAATTTTAATTAATTATAACAAATTTCACAGTAATTTTATTTTATGTGGATAATAAAAAAAATTACAATCACAATGGCTGAAAAAATAGTTGTTATAAATTTAGACGTTCTCAGAAATTAATCTAAAAAACAAATAATTTTTTAAGTGGTACAACATGACTATTGGTACAATATTAAAGTCATGAAGATGCAATTTTAACGTTTTAATCCACTATCAAAGCATAAAATCTAACTATTCGACTATTCTACGAAGTCTTATCCACTTCGTCACCCTTTTCACAATGGCATTCCATTCATATAGGTTTAATGCGTAACATGAATTTACTGGAGATATAAAAAAAGTATGTTTGCAGAAGGTAGAGGGAAGATACTTATGTACATACTTTTCTTCTTTTTCTTTTGCTACTGTTCCCAGAAACAACAATGTGCCAATTTATGTTCAATTCCCGGGAAGCTGTCTCCGACATGGCAAAAGTTTTCACAAGGTTGATAAAAGCAGTGAAATGCCATACATATACCATGTCTTTTTTTATGTACGAAAAAAAAATGAGCAACACTTTTGTGAATTGAACATTGTATGTAAAATGTAGCAACATAAAACAGCGAGAAAATTTTCTGCGTTTTGTGCTATGAAAAATCCAAATATGGGTCCATGTGAAATGTTCATCTAACTTGCGAATTTTATGTACTTGGAAATGGTTAAGCATAAAAATGAAGTATCGTCAGGTAATTGCAAAAATGTGCTTCATATATTTCATTGCTCTTTTCACAGAGTAAATTCAACTGTCAAATATGTGGAAAAAACCATTTTACAGTTCCACGAATAGGGGAATTGTTTTTAAGATGAGAAACCCCTTAATTTCTAAAGTGGGGCAGCTTTCAATTGGGGCACTTTCTAATAGGGTTTCTTCTTCTCTTTCATAAATGGAATTGGAGTTTATTATGATAAAATTTAACTTTATAAAGCTATTGCCAAGCTAAATTATGATAAGGCTCAATAAGATCTAAGAATAGGAAAAGAAACTCCTATTTCAAAGGTGTCAAATGTCAAATTCTGTCACTTCTAATGTCATTTTCAATGTCACTTTTCCTAATTGTGAATAAAATGAAAGATTATAAAACTAAAACACAAATAAAAAGAAATTTAAAGAAAAAATTAAATTATAAATTAAATTATATAATTTTTATAATTATAACAATTATAAAAATTAAAAATAAAATGACAATTAGAATTGAATTTGATCAATAATTTTTTTTTCTTACTTAATCTACGGACTTATTGACTGACGTAACGCATACAGGGTTTCTGGTTATTTAGTTCTTCGGTATTCGGGTGATAGTTGTCAGACACACACGGGTCTCTGGATGGATCTTTATGTGCGGAAGATAGAAGTCTGGTTGAATTTAAAAAAAAATAGAAAAGTTATACTAGAAAAACCATATTTGCTTCATTTGATAATTATAAACAACCTTGAAATATGACAACATTTTTTTTCAAATTTAAATGTCACGCGATCTTAATAGAACCGAATTAGCTATAGTCTACTGTATTTTAAATGTTCTCTGGTGTAATGGTACTATTCCAATGAAAAATGAACATGTGTTTTTTTGGCACCTTACTTTTGTCAAGTGTTTCTGTATTATCGACTTTTCTTTGTGTAGGTTTCTGTCTCGACTGTTTTTTTAGTCCTAGTTGTGCTTCAAAACTTTTAAATTTAAACAGTCGTGACAGGAATTGACATAAAAAAGTCGATTATGTAGAATACTTGAGATCAGTCATGTGCTAAAAAAACATGATCCATTTTTATTGAAATATCACCATAAATCAGGCAATAAAATGAATGTTTTATAAAATAAAATGAGGTCTCAAAACCTGAATATTATTACTTGGAAAAATCTTTAGCATTTCAGAGTTGCATTATCCAATAATTACTTCATTTAAAGCAATTACACTGGAAATATATCAAAACACTGTGCCAATAACCTCAAAAAGTCAATATCCCTTCGATGAGGACTGTCCGCCCACACAAATTGCCATTCTATTAGTTATTTATTTATCAAAGCAATTTCAATTCTAAATAAATTATACATTATTTGTCTTGTAGTGAGAATTGCGCTCTTGAAAATAAGCTAGTGTCTCAATTATTTAATTCCCTCCTCAAATATTGAATATTTTGTGGTAGGAATAAAATTGAATAGGACTTATTTGTTTAAATTATATGTTGCATTAGTACTTAAAGTGTGAGGGCTGCATTTTTTTCCGTTTTAAATAAAAGACATACAATATCGAGTGAGAAGAATACCATGTATTGAAATGAAATTAATCACGAAAGGAGGCACAATTAAGTAGAAGAATGAGCTACTTCGGACTTTTTTTTCTTGGGTGGTTACTATAAAGTAGAAAATACAATGTAAAGTTTCTTTTATTTTCCTTCCAATTGGTGAAAGAAATCTCTAAAGCTGTAATCTTCTTAGTATATAGAGATTGTGTGGTGAACAATAAATTGATGAAAATTATTTATCAATATAAATCAATATGTTGAAGTGCTTTTGGGGAAGGTACAACAATGATGTGAATCGATTGTGGCGGTATATTCACGTTTATGTGTTATAAAAGATTGTGTTTCGTAAAATACAAATTATGCTATTTCCTACCTTCCAGCAATTTACAACTTAACGAGACAAACAAAAGAACAAAAAGGCAACATATATTCACTTTTGTTCACACCATCTGTGCTAGACTTTGCTATTTGTATAATTTAAGAGTTATTAGTGAGTGGGTGAAAAGCTTGTTGGCCCACAATACTTTTCTCCTTGTTTTTTAAGCTCTCAGTGGTTTTCGTATGAGTATTCATGACACTGTTTTATCCTTAAAAATTTCCAAGATACAGTTAAACAATTACTCAATAAATCTTGGAGTTAAATCATTCTCTTAATTTAAGAGTTCTCAATGAAAATTTAAAGATGCACTGTCTACATAAGTTCCAGTAGCTAAGCTATAATTTTTAATTCTGTGAAAAAATAAAACCAACAACTAATTGTGATGATTTAGGTGGTGAATAAATAAAAAAAAATGGGAATAAACGTGTGAGAGGAAATGATCAAGCTAAGCTCACAAATTGTTTATCTCGCAACCCACAATTAACTATAATTTTGCCAACGTACAAATTATCATTGGCTAAACCGGTATAAATATTCACATTAGACTCACCACAAATAATTATTTCGAAATGACAATTGTTGAAGGAATCATTTTATTGTGCCAATTTATTAATTTAACGACTAATTGGGCACGTATTGCAACTTAGAGTGCAACAATGTATTTTAATAAGAAACTTGTGAAAATTTCACACAATTTCTCGTTGCTATTTTCACATGATTGTCATACTTTTTGCCAAGATGCAGAAGAAAAGTTCATTTTCACTGTACACGTACACGTGCCAATAATATTTTCTTAATATCATATTGCTAAGGATAAATTAATTGCATTTAAGATTAAAATTAATTTTATCAAATGCAAGGTGAGACATTTATTAATATAGTTGAAGATATTCACATCATTCCTTTCTACAAGTTCTATGCACAGAAAAAATTTTGAATTTCAAGCATTTCTCCGGATTTTTCACATATCATTCAACATTTGGGATTTATGCACTTCTTTAATGTTTTTAGAACACTAAATTATAATTTCTTTAACCCTTTAAGGCCCAGTAGGTCGTTGATGACTTAAAAAAAGTTTGTTTTTCAAGTTAAAGTTATAAAGCTATTTTGCCCTCTTAATAGTCAAAAAAATATTGCTTTATCCCTGGAGATCTATTAGTCCTTAAAGGGTTAAGCCGTAGGAAAATTGAATTTAAAAAAAATATTTAGGCGATAAATTCGATAGAATATGGATTAATAACCCGGCTAATACAAGGTTACACGTAATGCTGTAATTAAAGACATTGTCAATGCTCCTAAATAAAAGCTTTGCCCAAATGTATAAAATAATACCTTAAAAGTTCTTATTAAGCACTTAATTAAGGCATTTTTGGGCGAAAGTAGTGGCATGTGATGAAAAAAAGTGGAAACTGGAATAGAAAATATGTAAATAACAAAAATCGCTCCGTTCAATAATAACCTTTCGAAGATACAAAGCCAGTCAAAAGCCAAGCCAAATCTATTCGAAAATCTACCGAATGCCTAAAGTGCAAGTTCACGTACTCGTCGCTTGAGCGCTGATTGTTCTGCTATTTCGAATTTCAACATTATTGACACTTCAATCTTCAATAATGTCAAAAACAGCGTGTAAACCTTTTCTGCGAAAAGTGAATTTTTGTGTAGTTTTGTGGAATTTCAATAAATACAGTAGAGTCTCCTAAATTCAAACGCTCGGGGGGTATTTTTGACATTTCTCACCTCCCAAATTCGAACGATTTTTTCAAAACTAACGATATTTTGTGAGATTGAATTGTACTTTGAATCAAATTCCAGTGTTTTTTCACAAGTTTTAGTGGTAACATACTTTGTTTTCATTTTATACGATCACAATGTATGTATAAGCATTCAGGAAGAAGCACATAAATATGATTTTCGTTCATCCAGAATACGAATTTTTTAACATAACCCCATAATTGACATTTTGAATCCAAACGTCGTTCGAATTTGAGAGATTCAGATTTGAGAGACTCTACTGTAATTTCAAATGTTGTTTTCATGAACTTGTTCACTTTCATGTAACTCGTCGGTCTAAACTTTCGAACTTTTAACGGGAGAGGAATGTGTTTCAAAGTCGTCAGGGTGACTATTTAAGAAGTGCTTAGTCGGATGTCCTTATTAGAAAGTATTTTCATTCCTTTAATACAAACTACTTAATTAAGGACTTTTACAAAGACATTAATTAAGTACTTAGTGTTAAGGTTGAGCCATGTTATCATAATTTCACTACTCGCCACAAAGCGCCAACGTTTGTTTTCCAACTCATTAAGTCGTTGCGATAAGAACTTATTAGGTACTTAATAAGTACTTAATGTGTCAGCTGGCAGCCGGTACTCTGTGGAATGCAAAAATAATTTTAAAAAAATAAATGTAAAAGATTTAGTTAAAGGTTTAATATTCATGATAAGCAAGGTTCTGCAACTGTTTCAACTATATTGTATGCAATAAAAAGTACACAATAAAAAAAATACAATAAAAACTTCAAATTTATAAAATATTATCAAAATGCATTCGAGATATTAAAAAGATAACTAAAAGGGTTAAAAGAATATTCATGTTGCAGCAATTAAGATGAATTTTATCCCCAACAGAGAAGTATTGGTGGTGCGCAGGTCAAAGTGCCAGAGGGTGGTATTTGAGCAACCCTAACAAAATTTGTAGACATCTACCAGAATTATTGCTATGAGAGTGTGGCGAAATTTTATCGACACATTTATGCTTAATTTCTGATTAACTCCCATGCCAAAAGTGACAAGGGTTAACTCGATAACCAGTGAAAAGTTTCCCCCGATTTTGCGAATTACATCTCTTTCCCTTCAGCATTCATCTAATTTTGTGAGGGAAATATTCTTACCCCGAGATAATCGACTTTCCATTCGTCGGGGTGTCGAGAAAATTAACCATAAATGACGATGGAATTCAGTTGAAAGTATATTGAGTGGGAAAATTCTGCAGAGACTGCTGATGTTAAACTTGGCTCTATTTTCTTCACCCCATCATACCTTCATACATATATATGTGGTATGTGGTAGTATGCAAAAGAAAAACTTTTCTTATATTGCAAAACTTGCTGACATTAAGGAGTTAGCAGTGGTTTCCTTTGGAATTCTTTTCCATCCCAACCATTATAATGCTATTTTGCTACATTTACAAACGCTTGCGGAAAATCATATTGAATTTTTCTTTCCCTCAACCAGGGCCAAAGAAAAATCCTAGCTCAAGACTATATGGGTAAAGTCTTCAGTGTGGAAAGTTAAACTTTTGTCACTCCCATTAACTTGAACCATTTTAAGGATAGGAACTATGAACTTCGTAAGATGGTTGGAAAATATCGCACAGTTGCAATGGAAGGGGCAGAAGAGAAATTCTGTAATAAGTATGACAATGTCATACGACAAAATAAAATTTCTTCATGTGGCAAATTCGGGATAATTGCTCGGAAATGCAATTTATCTCAATTACTGAGAGCTTTATAGACAGTCTTTGCAATGAGCATTCGGAACTCAGTGGTCATTAATGTTTGAAAAGAAAATTTCTCATATGACATTGTCATATCGCAGAATTCTCCTGCAGTACTGGATTTTTCCTGTGATTTTCTGTTTTTTTCTAATTATATTTTTAATTCTTTTTTTTTCTAATTAGTGACTCAACTGATAAATATTGAGAAAATATCACCAATAATAAATTGAAGGTGTTATTTATGTAGGATATCCTGAACATTTGTTACAATTGAGTTATGTCTTTTCTATTGCAACAGTGCGAATATGCAAAAGCCCCAAGATTTTCTTTCCACTACAGAGAGGGAGAGAGAGAAAGAAAATGCTGTGGCCTTTGTTAGGCACCCTCGTCAACGTGTACACCATTTTTCCTGGCAGTGTGAATGTGGTGCTGGAGAAAATTCTCGCATTTGAGCCCTGAAGGGAAAATCAATACTTTTCATGGCGCAACAGATCATAAAACTGATGTAAGCTTGTGTAAGTTTTCCATCCTGAAGCTGTTATGTATTTGAGTTGATGGGGAACGATATGGTACGAGAATTTTCTCTCACTTTATGAGAAACCAGGGGGGAAAATTCTTGCAATTTTCCGCCATTTAAGTGATCAGTGGTGAAAGAGGAGGGAAATAGAGGGTTGATTGAGCGACCCAGTATAAAGAAAATAAAGCTCAAGAATATTCAGCATAGGAACATTTACTTGGATAAGCGATGAAGGGAATTACATTGAAAATTTCAGTGAATGTCCTGACAAAAAAATATACACCAAAATGTGCTCATTTCATCTCGAGAGTAGCTCAACAAGATAAGGAACATCACCATTGAGATAAGAGAAAAAAATTGAACCAATTCCAAGAGCTTGTAAATTGCAAAATATTATTGCACCTAATTTTGGAGATGATAATCTTTGTGTTCTCAACTTCCATTACAACGGTTTTATCTAGTACATAGCTCTCTTCTTAAGAATATCTTTATGTGAGACCGAAAAATCTTATGGCACTTGCGAAAATATATAAAAAGTCATTTGGGTTCGCTCCATCCATTCAGCTAAACTTATAAGCGAAAATATGATATAGATTTGAGGAAAACTTTTGAGAAAAAGGCAAAATCGTTCATTAAAACGATTTTGTCTTATATAGAATTTAATAAGTGAAATGGGCGAAAAAATTAAAAAAAAATCCGAATGATCAGTTTTACAAACATTCTCAATTAGAGTTTGCAATAGATAGGCCCTTTTTGGGGGATCTAGATCTTAATTAAAATCGGCATTGAATAAATGAGCAGTAAAAAGTTAAAATTGAACAGTAACAAAAAAATTTGAAACAGTGATATTTTCGTCCAAATTTTGGCAAAGGGAAAATAAAGGACTTTACACTTTATATGGAACTATTTTAAATGTTAAGTATGTAAATTAGGTCCATTTTTGTAAAGATTTAAGGTTTTTACTGATCATAATTAGATATTTTACTGCTCTTTTTTAATTTTTTACTGCCCATTTAGAACTTTTTACTGATCGTTTGTTTTTTGCCATTAAAATCTACTTTAAAATATGTAGCGGATAATGCTTAACCTGCGCATAGTTTCAAAACAAAAAAGACATTTTTCATTTAGATCGAAATTTCCAAATGTCCTTGGATAGTCCCTTATACAAAGACATACTATTATAACCTTTAACCTTTTAACCCTCTAAGAATGAGGGATACGGATGTCTAAAAAACAAAAACAATTTTTTGATTATGGAAAGTTATTTGATCTCCGAAAAACTAGTTTTTATTTTTGGGACATCGGTATTCCATTCGCCCTTAAAGGGATAAGGACCAGTGGGACACTGCTGTTCCGAAAATAATAATTTTTTTTTTGACTATAGAAAGTTATCATGTTGTTTAAATAATCAAGAAAAATGGGTTTTGGGACACCGGTATTTCCAGTCGTCCACTTAAGAGAGTTGTTCGAAGTCAAAATTCTTTTGTCCGGACTTCCATGTTGTACAATATTCTAAGTTTTTATCTACTTTTACTGTTTAAATGGACCATACAAATTTACACCTTGAAACTTTACAATTGTTGATGGGAAATTCTCTCTTGCTACTTAAGATCAATTTGTGCGCAAATTGCTTTAGATTTGTGTGTTTCAAGATTTTCTTTCACAACAGGCTTGGCCTTAGGAAAGTCGTGTGTTTCCGTCTTCATTGTTCCGTTGTTATAGCAATTACCCAATAGTAGTGAGCATATCTATCCAATCACATTCAAAGTCATAGAAAAATTACTTGTGGAACAAATATTAAACACGCAATGAAAGAAAAAAACTTCATCCCTAAATAATGATGTTCTCACACACAAACACTGCACACACCTTTTATCTGATAAGCTCGATTATTTTGTTTTATTGTGAGCATAGTGGTCTCACTTTTGGGTTATTGGAACGAAACCATATTATGGGCCATGGGGCACAAATTTGAAGAGATTATCATCAGATTACCATAGGACGATTAGATATTTGTTGGTGTGTAGTTTCGTCAAATTATATTATCTTTAGATAATTTTTTTTCTGTACATTATAGAGGAGTTGATTGCTTTTGGTGGAACTAAGAGAGGCACAAGTGAATGTCACTTTGCAATATACTAAAAAAAATTAATGTGTGTTCACAGAGAAAAAAATTGGAACTGCTTTTTTTTAAGGCGTAAGTCCAGGCCAAACTTGATGTGGTATGATTTTAAAGAAGAAACTCTTTAAATGAAACTTCTTTTTAATCTTCCCCTAGTTCGCCCCTGTTGTCAAATAATGATTTGTGTTAAACTAACTACAGTCAGTGTCTAATTTGTTTGTAATTGATATGTGACCAATCCGTGGCATTTTCTGTTCTTCAGCGCCATTAAACTCCGTTTGAATAAATAAACAAACAATTTTTTCTTCTGATTCTCTCCTCACTTCGTTCCATTTGGGAGTCAAAAGTGTGGGGAATTAGCTTTTCGATAAGATCTGGTAATTACCAAAAATTTTCCGTTTTACCCTCACCACGAGCAGAGAGTAACACATCTTTTAAGTTGCAACCACATTGCTACATACAGAAAAATGTGTACTCAAATTTATCACACTGATAGTTGTTTAGATTTAAAATATTTCCAGGTGTTAAGAAAGTCTTTTACTTTTATTACCTTTAATATTTTGAATTTAGCTCATAATAAAAATCTATCCCAAGACCATGACCTACTGACCTCTTTTCAGAGGCGAAAGGATAGGTTCAAGGATAAGTTTTATTCCACATCAAATTAATTTTCTACATTTTATAACATAAAGTCAACGGCCCTCTAGCGGAGGTATCACAGACAACAATGATGTTAACTGTTGAGGGCTGCAGAGGACAGTTGAGAAGAAGTTGTTTTGCCATGAGTAAAAAGCCCCCATTAGTCGGATAATACTGGCTTTATACTTAATGTACTGAACATCTACGACTAAAATCCAAAGACGATTAAACTCGTTCATAGCCTTTGATGTCTAAGGCACTAAAAGCTAGGCTTTACACTTACTATTACACACAATCTGCATAAAAACCCACGAAGGTTATGTTTTGTGGGTATCAATGAGTTCTAAGCCCTTAAGTTTATAGACTTGACGAACTAACTTGGCTATCAACAAGCTTTAGTCGTAAATAATAGGTATCGTAATCGTAAATCGTAGGTCTAACACATAAGGCTTAGCTATAAAGCCATATGGATTAACTGCTGTAATTTCTTGTCATGTGAGATTTTGTTTTTCTAAAATTTTGAATAAGGATTGAATACTAAGGCGACTTTTTAACACCAAAACCCGGTCAAATGTCCGGTTTAAAAACTTTTTAAAATTAACATTTATTTAAACGGTACAATAGCACTATCAAACTTTATGAGTTTCTTAAAATATGCTTGTAATATATATTTTTAATGTGTAAATTTTAATTTTTTCCTCTTTTCCAAGAAAAATTTGTTGAGTATCCTACCCTACCGCGGTCTGTGATTTGATTGACTGCTTGCTAGGAAATGCGACCAAAAACGGTCTAGAGGTTTAGTGTTAAAGTCTTCAGAAACTGGGCTGAATCTCCAGTCTGAAACCTATACAATTGCTCCTAAAATCAAGTCGTCGATTAAGTGTTCACGTCTTTGATTTTGAATTGATTCATTGATTTATCGAGAAAGAGTAAGGCTTTAATGTTTTTTTTGTTTCCCTACATTTATCCACAAAATTGATTTTGTAGATTTTTCTGTGTGTAAATCGTCTAAAGGCAATGCGGTTTATATAGATATTCTGAGTCAATTCAGCAAATTGACTTTAGCCAAAAACTCCTTTTTGCCGTCACGGTTAATTGGTATAAGAGATCATATGGAGTTGAAATGACTGATATCCAGTGAGAATGATCAATTAGAATGGGCTGGAAGGAGAAGAATAATTTGTAAGTCACTGAGACGTCTCGACGTAAGTGTGAGATGGTGGGTAAAAGTGAAACTGAATGTGTGGTCTATGACTTGGGAGCT
Source organism: Phlebotomus papatasi (assembly GCF_024763615.1). Taxonomy (NCBI): domain Eukaryota; kingdom Metazoa; phylum Arthropoda; class Insecta; order Diptera; family Psychodidae; genus Phlebotomus; species Phlebotomus papatasi. Next base: position 89,771,815 of record NC_077224.1, on the reverse strand, counting down.
GTAGGTTCATAAATCGTCTAACGAAATACTTTGAAAGTAATTAAGACGCGATCTTCTCACAGAGACATTCTAAGAGGAGAGAAATCTTCAGCGGCGTCGAGATTTTAGAACAAGGGAAAAAAAGAACCAATGAAAGAATGCGTAAAACATTTTTCACTGCACTGCTGAGTGAAAAACTGTTGCACCTCGGAAAATTTCGTGCAACTAGCACAGGGTGATTGTGATTTAAGATGCTGTGAAGATGCTGGGAAAGTGACACTGGTTAGGGTGCGAAGGCGCGAGAAAGAAAGAGCGTCAAAGTGTAATTATAGAGGCGTGCAAATGATTCGTTGAACGCTGGAGTTGCAAGTTGTTTAAAATCGCATTAATAACGATCACAGGGGCAAAATGATTTATGATTTTAATCGGTAGACTGGGCTATTGTTTGAGAGATTTACTTTGCATGGCGGGAAAATGTTCGCTCTCTTTTACGTGTCGGCTTCCTGGACATGAACATTTTTAATGATGTTGTAAATGCTGTGCTCAAAAGCAATGAAATTTTAATAATGAGAATAGTTTTTGGGAAAAGCTTGGTATAAATACATAAAAATATTTGTGAGAAAATTTTTTAAAGATTTCTACACAAATTCAATTCTGTTTAAGTAAAGCACCAGTTAAAGAAAACTGAAACTTAAAAGAAAAACAAGAAATGTATTCGTTATAATTTTATAAAGGATTGTATTGATATATCCAGTAAACTTTTTAATAGACGATGTGAGAGCGTGTAATTAATAAGGAGCATCGAAGTAAAATAAAACTATATTTTTATTTCAAAATTCCTGGTTGAACTATATTTTCCTTAAGGGGGGAGTCTGAGTTACATGGTGAAAAAAACACGATTTGTCTAATCGCCTAAATCAAAAAATAAAATAAACTATTAGATAATATCTAAGAATGAACCAAAAAATCAGAACCCAATTCCAAGTATTTTTTAAGATATTAAGACCTCACGTCCAGTCATAGCCTTTCCGGTTTGAGGGCTCTCTCCGGTTGAAGTTATAGGGTGAAAGAAGCACCTATTGAGACTTTAAGAACTCGTGTCAGGACCTATTGATACGAGGAACTCTGTACTATTTCGAAAACTAAATTTGAACACTTATCAGAAAACGTAGATTAATGAAAAAACGTCATTTCACTTAAATTTTATTAGATAAAATGAATAAATTTCAACATTTTGACAAAAGTGTAAATAGGGGTTCGCTGTCGAAAATTGTTCCTTTGACCCTACTGTACCGATTCGAACTTGCACTTTAGACTTCTGGCCAATTTTTGAACAGGTTTGGCTTGGCTTTGGAGTGGCTTTGTCTTTTCGAAAAGGTATTACTGAACATAGCCATACTGAACCAAACCAAACATCCAAAACTTTGAAAAGCATTTTCTCTACGTCTCATTTTTACGATTTTGTTGAATTGACGAGAAAGATAGCAAAAAATATTTATGGACCAATTGAAATGTTCAAGGGTTTAGCTGAGATTCTTTATAATCTCAGCTTTACTCTTCGGAATTAAAATTTCTTCTAGCATAACCTAAATGGTCTTTAATTTTTTTTTGATATTTTTCACAGAATTTTAGTTATTATTTAATCCCAATATACGTATTTAAGAAAAACTCATTAAAAAAAAGTTCCAGTTTTACGATTTTCTTTAGATTTCTTGGACTATGAAATGCACATTTGAATATTTAATTTTTTTAAAACTAAAAAATAACTAATTTTTGACCTTCTAATTCAGACTCCCCCCTTAAATAAAAAACTGATTTTGTGTGTAAAATGAACAGAAATTAGCACAAAATTCTTATTATTTTACATAATTAACTTTTCTTCTATTTGATAGCTATTAAAGTACAATAAAGCAATTAGGGTTGTTGGAAGATGTCAACAGGTTTTTGCAATTTTCAATTTCACATCATAAAATTCAATAGCAATTTCTTTTGGAAATAGGTATTTAAATTTAGTATTAGGCACGGTTTTAATCGATTGAACTAGACGCAGAAGTGTACTAGTAACATAACTAGAATTAAAAGTTTACACCCAGTTGAACTTCAAAACTAACAACACATTTATAAAATTAGTAATTTTGCTTTAATGAGTACACGTCATCAGTTCAATATCATCTTCTTGAGATCCAAATATTGCCCATATTAAGTCAAATTGCTCTATCTTCCTCTTGATGATCATTTTCCATCGTTTCAATTTAGTAATTTCGAATAGTTTTTTTTTGTAGTTAAAGTTGTGAAAGTGTTGATTGAAGTTTAGAAACTTAGAAAGGAAGTTGGATGGCGCCCGAAGTGTATTAGAATTTCCATCACTTAATAATCATTAAGTTATAAAAAAGGGTTTGGAGTAATTACTCAATTACAGTGACGCCACCCACAAAAAAAAAGGAAAACTTGTGTCAAACATTGACTAGAAATATTGTTTAAAGTGTAATAGAGTTTGCAACTTTAACACTTGAGGAGAGTGTGAAGTGATGTGATCTGTCGAAAATGCTTCCTCGTGAGACAGAATCTTTTGTATAGGACTTGGGGATGATGGATAAAAAAACAGACAAAAAGAAAATATTAATTAAGAGGCATGACTTGGTGCCATCAGCCTTTTGGGTGTGAAAATTAATAGAGGCGCGAAAACCATTTAATTAAGTTTCAAATTTGAGACTCGGCGCGCGAAGAGTTGTTGGGTTGAGAAAACAGATCGACGGCTTTTCCTTTGAGGCATCGTGCCAACCTTTTAATCATCGCAGACATCACTTCCCAACGTGACAATTATTCGCAGATTAATTTTAAAGACATTTTATATTATAAATTTGAGTGTTGTCGTTCCATCTCATGACATTTTGGCTTAATTAAATTAAACACTTTTTCGCACATTCTTTATTCTATTTACTCGCCTCAGCATTTCTTCATTTTCACCCGTCTGTGAAATTATTTGATGAAAATTCCTTTCGCATGAACACCATGTCTAACATCTGCAATGATAGAATCGTTATAAACCATTTGTCTTCGCATAAAATTTTTAACTGTGATTTATTAAGTAAGCGTGGAGATATTCGCGATAGTAATTCAAGAGAGATTTTTTTTGAAGATCTCCTATCTCACTAACATGGCTCTATAATTGACAGCCATGATTGTGTTATCATTTTATTTTATTGCTTGAACTAGATAGATATAGCAATAAACATAGTGTAAACACATTGCAAATTCGAATGTTTAAAGTGTCTAGACTAAAAGGTAAAAAGCTTTCTATCTGCGCAAAATGTCGTTGATGTTCGAAAAGTCGAAACAATATAGAAAATATAGCAAGGATTTTTTCTGTGATTATTCTTGAAATTATAATGTGAGAGAATTTATTGTCAACCTTGTAGCTTTGATCCTTCTTACAACAAAAGATATAAATGTTGACATTTCGAAATTCGATTAGGATATTGTATGAGCCACCTAACGGAATCACCAGGAAGTCAATACATTTTTTCCGCTTATTCATAGCTGGAGTTTTATTCTTTCTCTAATATTGTCCTGGCTAATGCTCGAAAAACTCAATTTCGAATTTTCAAACAAAAATTTCGCACAAGGTTGGGAAATTTTTTATGAAATATCACTCTAAGAAGCTATTATTAAATTCATCAAACATGTTGACACTCGACGTACTTTGAAATTAGGACAGGAAGTATTTACGCCATCACTCGGACGAAGCGAGAAGTAAAAATATGTTTTCTTTGGCTTTTGACACCGATCTTCGAATGTTTTTTGCCTTGTGTAGACTCCAGGTGAATAGAAGGTTTCGTGGTTTTTTTTAAAAACTAATCTTCGAATTTTTTAAACTATGGATGTGAGAATACTTTTGGAGTTTCAAGGGTTCTATCCTATTTTAAAACGCTCCTGAGGTTAGTACAGTAGGCTCTCTCTCAATTGGGCATTTGGGGCAAAATGTCATCCGGTTTAGTGATAGAATTGAGCGTCAAATTGTAAATTGTAAATGTAAATTCCACAAAAAGCGCTCAATTATAAAGAATCACGATAAAATAGGAAGAACTACAGCGAATTTGATCGAATTAGCTTCATAATTAAACGTGAAAATTGTCAACAAAATTTGTCTCCCGATTGAGAAAGAGCCGATTGAGCGAGAGCCTACTGTAAACCTTTTGAGAACAATTAGCTTATCCATTTACTTATACTTCTAAAGACAAAAAACAATTGAGAATTAGAAAATTAAATTTGTTCAGCAAAATCAAACTTTTTACTGATGGATGACCCACTCGTCCTCAAGGGGTTAAACACATTAGATATCTGGCAATAAAACCCTAAATAGACTTATCCAGGTCCTCGAATATTTAACCCATCAAATTTGATGGCAAAGGATCAGACAAGGGAAATTATACAAGGACCTCTAGTATATTTGGGACTTTTCGTTCAATAAATTCATGAGCATGATTTTTCGACCATATTTACAAACATATGAATTTTTTTTCTGTGTGTAATTGGGAGCCATGGTTGTGTTATCATTTACTTTATAATTTTATCTTGGGTTGGTTTAGTGTCCTCGCCTTGGTAGATTATGCAACTTAAGGAAGGGGGAGAAGTGCTAAAGTGTCACAATTCTAGGACAGATTTTTGGCACTTGAACATCTAGCTCCCGTCAGCAGAAGTCTGTTATCTGTTCGAGAAGCTCGTTATTTGTCTTGTACACACCCTCCCTCAGTATTTCTTGCCTATATCTTCGAAATCATCTCAAGGAAATGTCTTATTTCATTCGCATCTTCCCAAACGTCAGCAAGACAAATGGCTTTTCACGAAATTTATACACACAATCTACAATGAGCGTATATTGAGTTAACAATTCATTGGTATGTCAATTTAAATTAAAGTGCGGGAAAGTGAGTATATTGATGAAGTGGAAAGATTTAGACTTTATTGTCTGGAGATGCTATAGACCAACGAGATTCCTGGTGGTTCTTCATGGTTGGAGGCTGTTGAAGAAAACAAACAAAACTAATAGAGTTTTATGCTTTAGAGAGAATGAAAAGAAGTGTAAAAGAGATAAAAGATCACTTCGGGAAATAAATAAATTGCCATAATTTTAACCTTTGACATTCGCTTGTCATTATGTGGTTTCTTGAATTCGTCATTGTTTGCCTGGTGGTAAGTGTGTGGTCCTCACAGCAATTAATTTACAATCAAATTTTCCAATTCTAAAATTCTTCTACAAACCATTTTTTTTAATTCTAAACTCTTCTTTAAAATCATTCAATCATCTTTCTCCACGCGAAGTTTTGACTACGTTTATATCTTCTAAACAATTTCTGTAACAAAATCTGATCAGGGGTTAAATTTTAGTTCAGTAAGTTTAGGAGAGATCGGGGCAATATCAGCCACATTTATTTTAATATTTAATATCATATTATAGACATAAATTTGTAATAATAATATTTATTTAATTGTACATGAAAAAGTTTTTTTTATGCAAAGGCAATTTTCAAAAGTCACTACAATTATTCCACAGCGCGGCGCTGCTTTTGTGTGGCGAATTGAGAACAGTTACGGCGAAAACAGAAACAGTTGCGGCGAATAAGCTAAATCCTTAGGGGAAGTGAGGTACCCTGGGCACCTTTGAATTAGGATTGCTTTGAAATTGGGCTTTTTTCTCCGCAAAGCAATTGCGAAGCTAAATTATATCATGATAAGGTTCAGTTACAGGCTCAATTCCATTTAAAAATATAAGAAAAAAGCCCTATTTCAAGGCTGACCCACTTCCTCCTATACCCAATATCTTATTCAAATCTTATTTTTGGATCTAGATTCTTAATATACCGGGCTATTATAAATTAAATCCAGTTTATTCCTCGTGTATAAACTTACAATTTGAGATGCAACTAATATAGTGTCAGTTTTGATAAATCAGAATTGAAGAATGAACAGAGAGGAAATGTAAGAAGAAATGCCTTCGAGCAATTGGCAACTGTATGTATCTTTTCGTCATTCACTTAAGTTTTTTTTTATTAAATCTTCGACACATCTCAATACATAAAAGATATAACTCTCTTGGCTACTTCATAAGGAATTCACGATGACTTGGTGGCTATTGTGGCACCAGCAGCTAAAAAGCAATGTTCTATTATGTAACAATAGCCCTGGCCACTCATGCTCAAGTGGATTCCAGCTAATTTCATCTTTTGATGGTCATTGTCGAAGGAATCATCAGTTGACAGAATGATAGGCCCATTTATTCGTCCTCCTTTTGACCACATTCAAATGCTATCGAGGTATTCCTCCGCATTCTCACGTCTGACATCAAGTTAAACCATTTGGACATAGATTCAACTACTTGACGATTTGTCTGTTGAGTTGTTAGCCAATCAAGAATTTATGATTGAATCGCTGATCACTTCAAACACGCAGTCTATTCGAGGTCGGTTTTAGGTATTCCACTGAGAAAATATAAGAAAATTAGAATAAAATGGCTTTTATTTAGAGAGTTGGGCGGTTTGCAAGAGGATTAAGGAACTATTCAATTTAGCGATCTGATATTAAAAAAAATTGCAATTGAATATGAGTAGTCTATCTCGAAAATATAAACATGGATTGTTAAGTAATAAAAAATGCATTGCTTATGTCGGATTAGGATTCTATCATCTAGGTCTTGGTATGACAGATTGGCTTCAAATCGTGAATTTCAAACTATCACTACCTGACTAATACTCAATGAAACTTTTTAAAAATATACTGCGAAATTAGGAATTCTGTAACGATATGACAATGTCATATGACAAATTTTTGTGGTGAATTCGACACATTAAAAACCAGTGAGCATCTAATCGCTGTTGCAAGGAGCTCTGTGAAGTCCATAGTAATTAATATCAATCTCATTTTCAAAAAGTTTTCACGAATTTACTTCATAAAAATTCAAAATTTGTCATATGACAATGTCATACTGTTACAGAATTCCCGTACTGCTGACCTATATTTCCTTTTCAATTTACACGTTTATAATGTCTGCAAATATTCAGGAAGAAGGAGGCAATATGGTTCTCGATTATCCACAACACAATTTTTTTTAACATAACCTCACCTTTGCAATTTGAACTCAACCGTCGCGTCATTCAAGTTTGAGATACTCTACTGTATATGTACGAATTGGGCTTTTGCAAAAAACAGTTTTCCGAATTTCGATTCAATTTGCAGGTTTCGAAATAGTTTAAAATTCTGTCTCTCGAACATACTGCAAAATCATTGGCTTTCTTCCTCTCATCTTTCGTCATATCTTTTTGATTTTTTTTAACCAATGGATTTAATATTTGATGAAGTTGTGCCTCCGACAGCAATCACGAATATTGTGAAGAAAAATGAGTTGGTAAAAATCGACAAATCTACTGTCGTTACGCAAAACAACAATTTTACTTTCAACTCCGATAAATTACCCAATGATCTTTTGCTAGCAAATAAATTAGACTATAGTGAATTTGAACAGAAAATTTTGCTGTAATTTCAAACATGTTTCTAATGCCAATTACATAAAGTACACACACTTCTGCATCAGAAATTTTCCCGCGTAATATATTTCCTGTAATTGCAGCTTCTTGTGCTAAAGTGCTTATGAAAATGAAGCGGAAGAATTTGCAAGGATGAAATTCTTGGTCAACTTCTTGTGATTAGCTTTGATACATGTGGAATGCCTCCACTCTGTGATTTTTCACGCGAGATATATGAGAATGGAGCAGTGAACTGTTCGCGACGGTATGCCATAAATCATAGTGCTGTGGAGTTTTTTGGGTATATATTTTGAAAAAAAAAAACTATTCAAATAATTTCATTAGTTATTCAAATTTTTGGAGAGTTGTGTGTGTGCTTGGCCAAAGACGAGGAGCAAAGTGCACGAAAAGTGAAGCCACGAAGAAAGAAACAAATGGTCCAATCTAATGAACCCTCATTTAACAGATTTGATGCTTCGTTGACAGAAAGCATATTTCATATAGAAACATTTTTGTACACAAATCTGATATATATATTTGTCTAGTGTGTTTGTACGTCTGTCTGTTTGAGGAACTGAAAAATGAACAATTAGTTCTTTTTAAATGGTTGGTGATATCGGAATAAAATTTGATAGGGTTTAAGAAGGTATCTTCAAAATTAACAACTAACCCCTAAGGGTTAGCTGTTCTTACTTAGTAGAACTTAGGCATGTTCGTTAGTAGATCGTCTAATGGCATATCACAATTATAATAAAGTAACGAATTGGTCATTGAATGTTTTAGAACTAAATTTTCAATTATCCAGGATAAATTACTAACACAACCGACACAACAATTTTTTCAGATTCCTTATAGTTGGGACATACCTAGGAATCCTAGGTACGATCCGTGGTAATATACCCCTACCTCCTAGTTGTTACGCCCCAGCGTAGGATGATTATCTGATTAACCTAGGATTATGGGTCATACTTACAATTTTACCGCTCATATATAATAACGTACCGAGTACGGATTACTTTGATCCTCTCCTGTTCGTAAGAGTTTCTTTATTTCTAGAACTTAAGGATGGTCTTTACCGATCCCATCTATCATGCCTGATCGGTGAGAACCGTTCTTAAACATTAGAATTAAAGAAAAACTTACGAACAGGAGGGGGTCAAAGTCCCTGGAGGGGACAAAGTCACCCGTACGTACGGTAGTTTAAAAAGAATCGTGAATAATAATATCATGGGACAAATCGGGTAAACCAATCCCTGGCTAACTACAACTAATTTAATCCTATTTATTTTCTGGATTAATAAGCAATACTAATAACACTATTTAATATCACTATAGTAGTGCTATAGTATGCACTATAATAGTGCTATAATAGTGGTTGCACTTTGGAAATAAAGTTTGTCAAATTAAGAAGACAAGTTTGTCAAAATGATGTTTTTCTTTTTTATTATAAAATGAAAATAATGTTAGAGAAAGTTTTGTCATATTGGGAAACAACTTCCTTTTTATAAAATTTTAAAAAGATTTATTTCTCCGCATAAGAAACCTTTCCTTTCACAGTATTTGGAGACCTTTATCGCCTACATCCCATTTAGAACTTTAATACAGAACTTTTTACATGCTATAATTAGAGCTTTTAGGCCCAAGGCGCGGGGCGCCACAAGGCTTGGTCGTTCATAATTTCGTTTAAACTCCTTTTGACGCACTGTGACGATGATGTTTGGAATGCGCGTGTGATGGTCAAATATTTTTGGGCTGCTGGCTGGATGAGCCCCCAGAAAAAAAAGTATCCAGGTCCATCATAAAACGAATGGTGGAGGTTGCCTTCGATATCTTTTCTTTTCGATTTTCTCAGATATTTCTCTCCCATAGCAAAATGATGACAGCACCTCAAATCATGGGATGTTCGTTTTTTTCCCCTTAACCTCTGTTTCATCTTCAAACTTCAAGAAATGCGATGAGATCTCATCTTTTGACTTCAATTAATTATTCATCCCAGTCTTCATTCACATTTCTGAGAGGTTATCACATGGAAATTCTGCACGAAATAAATTATTACAAAACCTTTTCGATGCGGTATTTTTAGGTTACGGTGGTTTAGGGCTATCATTTTTGAGTGAAGAGAATTTTTCCTTGAATTTTCCACGTGGACAATTTGTAACATGAAAATTGCAATCGCGTGTGTTAACACATTCACAAGGCAATTATCCATAAAATAGTAATAAATCATGCAATTTCCATCATGTTCACCTTCCAATAGCTCAAATATTGACAGAGTATTTCTTCTTGCTTATTTTCTTCAACATTTTTTTTTCTAGTGAAAATCCACCCTGAATTTTCATGTCCACTCTATTAACCATGAGTCAATATTGTGTGACATTCTTGTGGGCAGGAGACACACGATAAAGAATCCAAGAAAAGAAAACTTATTTCACATCGTCTCATATTAATTTCCCACTGAAGGAATAATTTAATAGTCTTGCGTGCTTTTGTCAAATTTGCGCGTTGACTATAAGGAGAAATTCTACAGAAATTATTTAATATTGCGAGAAATACTTCATTCTTGTTCAAGTTCAACTCTTTTGTTTCATCCTCCTTTTTTTATTCTACGTTTTGTGCCCACCCAGAACGGCGGTACCTGTGGAGGTCCGCAGTTGGCGGCATTAGCTAAATGTTGATACAGAAACTACCAGTAATCTTAAGCAAAGTGTTTTAAGGTCCCAAGTAGCAAAAACTAGTCTGTACTATTCAGATTTTAGTACGCATGACGTATTGATACAGTCTATAAAGAGGCTCTGAAAAGTCATGTGACTGGTGAATCGTCAGGACCACAATACAACGCCAAACTTTCTGAATATCGTCAAAAAGACTATCTGGTGATTCTGTAATTTTTCTGACATTGCTACACGTGAGTTCGAAACCTGACAATCCCACTCGAACTTTTTTTATAATATCACATGAGTTCGAAAACACAATCCATTGATTTTTTTTATTGAAATTTCATTACTCAATGATGTTATGTATGTATAGTCCATCTTGATTGATTTGTGTGATGGAATTCATTATCATTTGAATTGCCAGACACCTCAAATATATGACAATGTCACGGCTTTTTTTTCGTCATATTTTCGTTTTTCACGAGTCACATTTTCGAAAAAGCCCTCCTGACATTTGACCGCAATTTTAAGTTCCTTTTTAATACGTACCAAATACGTCTATTATGTGATATAAGCATTTCGACACTAAATTTTCATCCGTTTTTTTTATTGTTAAACCAACATTTTAATCATTTTGCTGACGCAGCATTAAAGACGTTGTTACGACGTCTCCATAACTTGATTATGTGCTTCTAGTCATGTTTTGCCATTTGAGGGTCTTCAAACATTATTTAAAGACACTTATGTATCTAGATATGATCATCATTTGTACGATCAAAATTATATACATTTTACAGACTTAAGATATCCATTGGTAGAAAAAGTGAGACTTCTAAGTTAGTTTTTGGTTATCCTTTCCGACCAATTTGAGAATCAAACGATAATTTCAGTTCTTTTCAATCAAGATAAAAGGAATTCTATAGTGCTCAGTTAGTTTAATATGAATAATTATAGATGGCGCAGAATTTTAATTGAATACTGTAGTATTGTCAAATTAGATAAAGGGGCCAATTCTTAGAAATGTTCGGGTTCGGGACGTATAATAAATCATTGCATAAGATCCTGTTCGCTTTCGAAAATTCATTCATACTTTCATACTAGAGTATGCAAAAAACAAAAATTCATGTAAATTTGAGGAATAAAACAGGGGCCGGAATTTCAAGCTGGTCGAAATTTGGTACCCTTACCCTATCTTTAACATTATGGAACATTTTTATTAACCAGTTGATCTCTACTTCACTTACCTTAATTATTTGAGAAGTCTATGGGATATGCATTAATTTTGGGGTTTGCACTTTGCCAGCTTTATCAATGTAATTTTTGAAACACGTGAAATAATTAAATAATTTGGCATTTGCAATGCTCAAATTAAGGTAGAAATCATCTGGGTTCGCATAAAATACCCCTTGCAGTCGACATATGTAATTTTTACAGCTCCCATCCTTCCACTGCTGGCTCCATAAATTGGTGGCAACATTCCAGAGTGTGAAGTGTCTCCGTCTTTTCCACTGAAGAAGTGAATTTCATTGAGAAGTTTATGCTTTTGCACAAGGAAATAGCAGTTGGAGCACAAAAAAAGTCCCATTCCTTCGTCTTGTGTTACATGAGAGGTAGCATACGTGGTATCAATGAAAATGACAAGAGATGATACACTAGCTTGCACTTGCCAAGTTGGAATGATGATGAACTGACCACACGCATTTCTCTACGCGTATTCCAGTGTAGACAAACCAAATGACTACCATGGACACATCCCCATGCACAAATGTTTACCAATTATTTTGCCTGGTGATAATTTCGCGGTGAATTAATTTAATGATCGCCGCGTTGACTGTTGGTTTGGGAATTTCGGATATTCATTGAAAATTATCCCTGGAAATTGCAATTAAAATTAATTTTTATTACCAGACTGCACAGTGAATTAACATAGCAATGTGTCCACAGCAATTACAGATCAAAAATAACAACCAACAGGTCATCAGAGGTGTGTGTAGAACAAACAGCGATGACATGATTTATATTTCACCAAGGAATTCCTCGCTTTTTCTCCTTTTTTTTTGCTAAAATACAGAATGTATTATGTCCCATTCATCGTCAAGATTATTTTTTTGTGGGGTCCCCGTGTAAAATGCATGTTTTCTGTGCCGAAAGAATTTTTATCACTAAGAATGTTGTCAATTGTTACCGACATTCCACTTGAGATTAAACAAGAAGATAGGGGGTTGAAAGAATATTGATTTCTTGGGAAATTGAGATTAAGATTTCCATATAATGAAAGGCTCTCACTCTGGGAGCTCACCAATTGAATGATAGAGCATAACCATAACAAAAGTATGACACAGTGACTTAATACTTTTAACATTTTCAATATTCCCAATTCATTGATGTTTATTATATCGACATAAGAAACAGGTGTTTAAATTTAAGAAAAGGTATTGGGACCACTCAGTCGAGTCATGTATCAAATTGGTCTTTTAAATTACGCGTAAAATATTTCTTCAGCTAAATTCATTACTATTATTATAAAAATATTTTTTTTTTGTAAATTTACAAAAGTAACAGATTTTTAGATCAATTCTTCAAAGAGAATTTTAAATATTTAGGGAATCAATTATTTAATTACTCGTTAATGAGTTGTTAATTTATAAAACGTCCAGCAGATGTCTCTCAGTTTATTATAATTTATATCGCAACATTTCTTCCCTTTTAAAATCAATGCTAAATCAATACTCGAAATGGTTTTAAATATAATATTTTAAAATTGCAAAAGTAGCTTTATTCAAATAGTGACACATATCATTTGAAGTTTGATATTTTGTAAAAATCTTATGGATTTGTCATTAGTGGCGCCATCTATATGCCACCTCCGAGAGTTATTAAATGACGTATTATATTTCAAAAGTAGTTTACGCCTATATACTAAGGAAATTGCATTTATTACATAATGTAAATTTTGTGTAATTAATCAGTGTTATTGACAACTGTGCAAAGAAATTGATTTCGACGATTGAATTCCCTGATAACATTTTTGATTTGTACAATAATATTCAATTTCTCATGGGAGTCAATAAGAGAAGGATTCAGAAAAAAATCATGGATTTTATTCTTTTTTTTTTAACAATTCTCAAGTCCATATCCAGTGAATATGAACTCAACAAAACAATAAATATGAGAGATGAAAGAGATGAAGAATGGAAGGAAAAGTGTAAAATCACTTTTTGAGTGACACTCGAAGAGTGGAAGAAGCATGAAAACGGATGGTAAAAAAGTATAAACTTCAAGTGGGATTAAATATTGTAAATCTCAGGATTTTACTTCAACATAACATAGTACCACAAGAGAAGCCACTCAAGTGTTGGGATGTTGATGCAAGAAACGCGACGGAACACAAAACGCAATATAATGGGTATGATTGACTGATTGATTTGAGAAATATTACAGGTGTGAAAATTATTAGCCTCGAGTATGGATACGCTTAATTATAGGGTTTATTGAACAATATACACAAGATATACCCTGTGTTGTGATATTTAATATTAATTCACGGTTGAATTTTTACGATTGAGCCCCCATTTTTATACCTGAGAACATTTTTGATTGCAATTATTGTTGGACTACTTCTTGTAATTACCGTGCGGTTTTTGTTCTATAATTATTGAATTCTTCTCGATATTGCTATATAGAGCTTAGAATACACCTTCCTTTATTCATTTTAATAATACCTTGGTGTAATTAATTTTCTCAGGATGACGCTACGTAATATTTTGTAGATTGCTTTCTTATAGGATGTTCATTGAAAAGCTAAAAATCGACGACTTGCTTTAAAAAAAAGCGTAATTTGGAAAATATGATTATTGAAAAATAATTCATAAAACTCCCATGAAATTTTTAATTAAAATATGAGAGAAGGAAAATCATGAGGAAAATATTGCGTTTTGTACGTGCACATTAATTTAATGTTTGGAAATTCATAAAATTCATGAGACTTCACGGCATTAAATGCTCCTTTCTCACATCTCTCCCTCTTCTCTAATGCTCCTTTTAGTGATTTTTTTTGAGTTGGAAAGAAAGAAACATTTCGGCATCTTGTTAAGTTAGATGCTACTTTTTACAATCCCATCTTTTGTATTTCGTGCTAAAACCCGATTTTGTATGATCTATCCAAAATTTGAGAGATAATGTTTTTGATATTTACTTATTAAGATTGTGATACCCATCAAACAAATATTTTTGGTGATTTGAAATTCTGTGATTCTTATTACAACCGCTGAAGAGAGAATGGTATAAGATATCGAATTGCCGTTTTCGTAAAAGCTAAAATTGACCAATCAGGTTCAAATTTTAACACGTTGCTTAAGGGGGAAGGCTGAATTAGAGGGCCAAAACTTATCTGTCAAAAGTGGTCTTAGTAGAGCCTTTCAATATTTAACTTAATAATTTTGAATCCAAAAAGTGTAAACTAATGGGGTTGATATTAGATCAATAGTTATGCCCTGGACACACTTACGACTAAAGTCCAGAGACGACTAAGCTAGTTCATAGCCAAGTCAGTTCCTGACATACTACAAATGAGGCTTAGCACCATAAAACATAACTTTCCTGGGTTTTTATGCAGATATTTGTACTAAAATGCACTAATACTCCTCTGAAAATGAAACTATTTGTAATCATGTCTCAGTACACGTCCAATAATTAATGTTAATTACAATTATTTGTGAGGTGGAAGCTAACTCGCGACTTAAGGCAATTTTAACTATTCTAGTGAATAATACTTGTTGCTATACGTGAATTGTGAAGTAAATTTACAAGTAGTTTCATTTTCAGAGGACTACTAGTGCATTTCAGTAGAAATATTTGCTTAAAATCCACGAAAGTTATGTTTTGTGAGTGCCAGAAAATGTTAAGCCTCATTTGTAGTGTGTCAGGAACTGACTTGGCTATAAACGAGCTTAGTCGTCCCTGGACTTTAGTCGTAAGTGTGTCCAGGCCATTAGATTAGCTCCAGGAAAGCCACCACAATACTTCTTGAAAACAGTTTTTTTTATTTCAAATACATTTTCTACTTCATTTCCCTTTAATTCCTGGGGGCCAGATGGGCCACTTTACATACTGGGGATAGAGAGGTTCTCCCCTATAAGATCGTCCTTGAACGAACCGGGGTAGTTCTTTCAAAGGTTGCCCATGGACAAACAGCTGCAGATCTTCAAACTCAACTCAAAGCTTTCTTAACTATTGTAAAATAAAATAATGTAAAATGTTGTACCCTTATATGGTTTCAAGTATATTCGTTTCTCACAAGAATTATAATCTAAAAGCGAAAAAATTGCTTTCTCGCGGAAAATCGCATATAGTCATACTACTTTTTTCTTAGTATTGTGCAATGTCAAAAACGAGGTTAGGAAATATTTTAAGAAAAAAAAACAGCTGAGTTATTAGTACGTACAATGATTTTAAAGGTCTTATAAAATAGACTAAAATTAAAGAATGATATTCTTAAGTCTTTTATATTATATAATCTAATAATGTAATAAGAGTCAAGAATCGATAAAAATAACAAAATAATCATTATTGAAATGTAGTGTTAATATCATATTATTTTAAACAGGCTTTAACGGACTTTAACACTAAACCTACCACGGCCCGGTCAAATTGACCGGTTTAAGAATAACACATTTTAATATTTTTCACTTTCCCAAAACAAGTGTGTTGAGTAATCTAGCCTACCGCAGTTTGTCATTTGACCGAAAAGCGACCAAAAACGGTCGGTAGGTTTAGTGTTAAGAGGACTTACGAATTATTCGTAAATCGTGTAAACTACAAAAAGTTCGTAAAAGTCTGTATTTTTTACGAACAGTGTTCGTAACATTTTTTGGACTTTAACAAACATTTGTTTGTAAATGTTCGTTGACACACAAAAAAATGTTAGTAAAATTTAGAAATTACCTTTATTATTTCTTTCAATCTTTCAAATTGCATATCAGACGACTAAAGATATCCTTTAGCAGTGTTGGTTTTGGTTGTTGTCATTTATTTTTACCAAGAAGCTAAACCAAAATCACCAAATGTCAACGAAATGTTCGGATTTAAAATTGGGCTTTATTGTGAACTTTTGTGTGAATTGAGAATTACAAAAAACTGAAATTTTCTCAAAGAAAATTGCCCATAAAAGAACAATAAATGTTAGTCAAAAGATCATGTTACAAATATTGTTTTGAAAAAAATTATAAACTTTTACAAACTTTTTGTGGGTTGAGCATTATGTAACTCCTCAGTAGGAATTGGAAGAAAAAAACTTCCCATATTATCGTTATTCTGAGCATAGGTTTCTAAGTCGCCTTTATAGAATCTCATCTACCATAAGTTGATCTGGGATTACCACAAGTTCTTCATCTCTGGGACTCTGTGTTGCCCGTAAAATGTTGAGGCTTTCGGCGGACGCTGAAAAGGGAGGAAATTTGTAATGTGTCTATAATAAATGTGTGTAAATCAAATTTACACACAAAACCAGAAGTTACTCGAGTCTTTTTGCTTGTGGTCCTTTTGAAATGTGAAACGCCACCCGTTTTCATCGTCAGTTCGTTTGCTTACCATGAATGATTTTTCTTCAAGTTTCTCGTCGGTTCGCTTTCTTGTCGATCTTGAGATCTGCTGAGTCTATAAAACAATATGCAGTGAGTCTTTGAATAGTCGATGACAGATTTTACTTGTATACTTGACGAAGAGGACGTATAAAAAAAACCTATGTATATAAATCACATGTATGTAATCCGCTTTTTTTTCTGTTGTTCCACCAATTTTCTTCTCTTGTCGTGTTTATGATTCCCCAACAAGAAATGAAAGTCATAAATTGAGCGGGATTTTTCACTTCGAGATACATAACTCTCAAATCAGGTTGGTTTTGTGGCATTTAAAGCATTTTGTCAGGTTATCCCTCAGGTGTGTTTTCCACCGCATCTTCAGCATCAAAACTGATTTTTTTTTTGCTTGAGCTGCTCCTAAAAACTCTTTAAGATCCAAAATATGTGTTTGGTGGCAAAAGGAGGAGGTAAAATATTCGTAATGTGGTTCGCAGCGTGACGTTCTTCAATAATCAGTAGCTTTTTGTTTCATGTCATGTTGATATTTTGAAGTGATAAATCAACATAAAATTCCCCATGGTTGAAGTCAGGCTGAGAATGATTTTTCCTCTGGGTCACCGCCTTATCAACGCGTAGAATCGACAATCCTTTTTCACTCATCCACCTGAGCATCAAAGAAATCATGTCTTTTTTGACATTTAATAAATTGTGACATGTTGATTCCTCCAGGGTTTGTTAATTATGGCGCACGAATGATAAACTTCTGTTCATTTTTGGCTCTTACACAAATATTTCAAATATTCAATAGCATTGAGAATTATGTAGATAGATAATCATTGATTGTAATGGATGGAGAAGGATTAAAAAAAAAGAAGTCTATTTTTTCTAACGGTCGATATTCAAAAATATAGGTTTTTGTACCCCGACAGACCAATAGCGCACTGCATATTATTTTGTGTCTCAGCGCTTTATTAGGTGTGATTTTTACATAATCACAATTATTTTTAAATATATAAATGCAGGAATGATATGAAAACACTTCAGAGTGTCCCATAAACATAAGTGACAAGATAAATTAGGGGAAAGCGCGCTACCTTCGGAAGACTCAAGCTTAGGATAACTAAAATTTTTTTCTATGTTTATTGGTTTCATCCATAACTCTTTAGGGGCACCACCAAACACGGGGTACCACCAAACACTGCGATTTTTTAATCGGATATTGGATATCAGAGGATAAGACCGGTAGGAATTTATAAGCATTATAGGGATGCTTGTCCACTGAAGGAATGGTCGAGATAGTCCAAGTAGTTTAGAAATAAAAATTAGTGTTTGGTGGTACCCCGTGTTTGGTGGTGCCCCAGTTTCCCCTATTGGAAATTTGAGCTATTGGACTGGCTATTAAAATATAATATTATAATGGCCCAAAGTTATTTAAAATACATTGAAAAATTAATTGTTCGTAGCTTGAGTCGTCCGAAGGTAGCGCGCTTTTCCCTAATTATTTATGAACATTATTTTAAAAGTATTTAATTTTTAAAATTAATTTTTCTTGGCGGAATACAAGCAAATTTTGACTCTTTTAATGAATTGAAATGAAAGGTAACCTCAAGTTCTTATTTGACATAATAGACGTATTTTGCACCCATTGTTTTTAATCGTTTCGTCTCAATAAAGAAGATTTATTCCTTTTCCAAGCGATTTTAAATTATAAAAAAGTGAAGCGGACGATTGACTAATTAAAATTTAATTGCAAATATCTTTTTCAGCAATCCCTAAAGCAACCTACTAACCAAACTTACCCAGAATTGATTTTTGATCAATTTATTGAATGAATTGATGGTCAGTCGGGACAAGGCTTATTCCTTGTTTCATTTTCTAAAGTGTTATTAGTGTGAAAGGGAAAAGTTGGTGAGAAAGCCTCGCAACTCATCATCGAATACCATTTTTCTTCCTCACAGCTACACCCCTTGATCCACCCCTCTCTAATACAATCCACAGTGAATATAGCAATTTGTATTTATTACCAATTGATGGTTCGATTTCATATCTTTCACGGGTGAACTCCCTATATAACATGTTGTGTGTGAAAGATACTTTTGCACGGGGTGGAAAATTATTGCCAGAATTTCCCACAATCACCAATAAATCTCAATAAATAAAGTCGATGGAGGGTTTGCTGATTTCTCGCTGAATGACTTTATGGTTGATTGTATCCTGGAATATGTACACTTGCTCGCCCTTTTTTCTATATTGCACAAAGTATTGCCCCAAGATCACCTCATTTTTCTCATTTCACATGGAAAACCCTCCCTCGAACACATCATGTTTCCCTACTTATCTCACTCAAATGGAAATTTATAGAAATCGATATGTACTCGAGTGTGTCAATAATATAATTTGCAATTCGCTGATTGAAATGTAACATTTTCTGTTTATTTTATTGGAAAAATGCATTAAATCGAAGCTCTATTTTAGTACTCAATTGAAAGACTTTCGAGCTTCCTTATCCTTAACTCCTAATCAATAAAAAAAAAACAGAGACAAAGAGATTGCAATTGGTGCTTCACTCAAGCAAATAATAAGAAAAGCTCCTCATCCAATTTGTTCAGATTTCAATTCCGTAAGCTAATGTGGCGTACGGATGTGCAATCCCTGTGGTAAACTATTCCGAGATGGAACAGACTGTTCACCCCTTATTCAATCCCAAATGCAGCAGTGAAAAGGCTGTATGACGGGAGAGTTGGAGAATCAATTCAATTTGGCTAATTTCTGACACTTGCTCTCCTGGATTATCGTGTTTTTCCACCCCCTTTGAGGGTTGGAAACAATTCAATAGGGGGATGACATGGCAAATTGTGAAGTGATCATGCTCTATGTCTTATCATATGCTGTACCATCGTATTTCTTGGACCTTTTATCCCTCGATTTTCTATAGTGTCCACGAAATTTATTGCGATGATTGTTACTGGCTTCAACCCCTAATAAAGAGGATGACACTTTACTGGTGTACTAGTATCATTATCAAGATGGTCTCAATCTGATAAATCTTTCCCTCACTTCCTCATGCAAATTTGGCTAATTGAATTTCTGTGAAAGGGATTCACTGTCATTTTTATGTGCATATAAATAATTGTCAAATTAGAAATAAGACAAATTTGGTCGCAACACAGGGTTAAAAAGAAAAGGATTTATTTTAGGGTAAGATAGGGTAATTTTGAATAATGTTTAATTTGGAATTTTGAGATTTCCTAACAGTTTTAGATAGCAAAATGAAAGAAAACGAAAGAGTAGTGTCTTGTACTTCTTCGTGGTTTTCTTTTTCTCTTTGACTATCTGAAAGAGTGAGAATATCTCAAAATTCCAAAATCGACATGATTCCGAATTACCCCATTTTATCCTACTATGCAAAGGCCAAGTGTTTGTTTAAATCCTTTCTCGGCTATCAGACGTTTTTAAAGTCTGAAAGATGGGTGAATTTTAGTATTTTTTTTAGTAAATAATTTGGAAAAATGCCTGAACTTTCTTTGAATTTTCACTAGTTTCCACGGAAAACAGGATTGACAACTTAATTCATCTCAGAGGTCTCTTGTATTTTTCAAAAATAAGAAAAAAGGATTATTGGTTCTAGAAATACAAATCTTGAAATCCAAATGTTTCGTGACTTTCATTTCAAAACTCCGAAACCTTAGACAGATTTGACGTCTTGAATTTTTTTTTTTTTGATTTTGGAATACGAAAATCTTAAATTTTCTTGATTGTGATAAGCTTAACTTAATAATAATTAAGTGCACTGTTTTGATTGTGAGAAATTAAATAAAATTGAACACCTTATACTCGCACCAATTTCAAGTAAGGGAAGGTGGAACAATTACAGGAAGCTGTATTTTTTTAAAATCTTTGTCGAATGCTAATAAACTATATTCAAGCTAACTAAGTCCAGATAGTTTGTCATAAATATCGTATATTTTAAAATATATACAGCATATTTTCTATTTGTGAAACAGCCCGACTCTTCCCTAATCCCTTACAATATCTGTCAGAGTTGTTCAAATTTGAATATGAACGGTTTTTACCCTTGAAGTTCCTTTAATAATTCAACTCTTGTAATTCGAACTTCTTTTTTGTTTTCATCTAAAGTTCTCATGATCAATGTCTAGTTGTGTGACTTTCAAGACCGAAATTAACATGATTGACATTTTGGACATGTGAAATGATGACTGTGGTATATGGTGGTAGAAGTATGTTGAATTTTTTTGCGCCTGGTATACTCATAAATGTATATTATTCGTACCCTGAAGGATTTTTGTGGGGTTGTCAGGTTGATTTCGACAGTCAATAAAAAACACAGTGAAACCACAGGGTGGCAGGGTGGAAAAATGTGCCCCAAATCCAATGGGTGGGTGGATTTTATGTTGGCTGGAAGATATGAAGGCAGCCAAGTGAGAGCAAAAACACTCCAACTGCCATCAAACTCACAGTAAATTCCCTTGATGATGATGGTGTGGTTTTTACCGCCTTTTTTTTCGATGTAGCATACTCGAAAATTTTTACAAATGACTGTGGGCGTGCAGAAATACAGCAAAATGATGAATGTTTCAGCTGAAACAAATGATTCACACATATCTGAAACTTACTCAGAGTATATTAACACTTTTTGAGGCTTAAAATCTATCTTGAGAGATGTTGCCGACGAGAGATTGATGTTGGTGCGAAAAGAGGTGAAATTATCCACATGCAACGGATACATACCGTGCAAATAACATCAAATGTGCATAAATGTCGTTTTGCTTTTGGCGCGTACCAATTTTTTTTCGCTAATCTCTTGAAAAATCGCAAGTAAATTAACTTTGTTATGAAAATATCTGGCTTAAGGCTGAATTTTGACTAAATTAGGATATAAAAAGCTATTTAAATATTTAGGAAAAACGAGCTTAGTATTTTTTTTAATGTATGAATAGTCAATTGTTTTAAATTCATTTCCATATTCAGCTTTGGAATTTAGAGTAAAATAGCTTAATTCAGAATCTGCGCCAAATGGATTTTTTAAAATTAAAACTTACTAAAATGAATGAAGTTTTCACTTACTTCGAGCGAAAAGTATTAAATAATAGTTTTGTGATAATACGAAATATATAAATAAATATATTTAGTATTATTTTTATTAAAGAAAAAATCGGTATTCTTATTTGAAAAACCTTCCTGAGAATTTTTTAATTTTAAAATATTTTAAAGCTTTATAAAACAATAAATTCAGGGAATTTTTTGTAATGGTACTATGTGTAATCCGATGACCAAATTATCAACTAATTTCACAGTTGTGTACATTTTGTCACACATTTTCTTTAAAATTACATGGATTAAAAAAATATATATTGACATGACATAAATGTGTAGCAGTATACAAAAATCAAACATTTATTACACAACGAAAATTATGGTAAAAGAGTCAATATTGTGTATTCTGTATCATACTGATAGTACACGGTAAAAAATCAAAAGAACAGCCATTGCATTGCTTCACTTTTTTACCATGATTATTCTTTTAAAATTACACAATTATCTACTTTATAAAACTGTGTAATTTTTATGTGTGTTACATTAACTCTGTGTAATACTAAACGATATAATTGTAAATGAGCTACGAAAATGATCACGTTTTCTCGGAAATTTAGTAAACTCTCAGAAGCTCTGGAAATTCCCTAAAAACCCTGAGACTCTTGGTAATCCAGAGAATTTCTCTAGAGTTTATGAAATGTTCAAGAGCTCACAGGAGACCCTATAACTCGGTACGGCCTCCATAACCTTCGAGAAATACGGGACACCCTGAAAAAAACCTTGAGAAACTATTGAAAATCCTAAGAACCTCTCATAATCCGGGGATTCCTTGCAAAACTGATGAACTTTCGTATACTCAACACTCAGAAAAAAAGAGGGTGCGATTAGCTTTTTTTCCTTTAACACTTTAATGCTTTTTAGGTGTAAAAATATACCAACATTTTTTAATGTTAATTTTACACCTTTTTAAGGGTAAAATTAACATGAAAAGGGTACCTTTAACCCCCAATACACCTAAAAAAGGTAATATTTGCACCGATTTCGGATCAATACCGCAGGGTAAAATTAACATTTCCGGAATGTTATTTTAGCTTTTTCGGATTTCTCTTAGTGAATGAACTTTCTGGAATGAACTTTCTAGAACGAACTTTCTAGAGAGAGGAAACAGCGGTTTATTCTAAGATTTGTATACAACCTGATAGAGTTTTCGACTGTTTTCACACTTGAGGTTGATCACCAACCCTAAGACGGCGGTGGCCGCTATTACTCAAATATGATTTTTTTTAAATATGCTTCGGAGAATACCCGCTCAAAAGTAGTTATTAATAAATTAAAATTGAAATAGAAATTAAAACAACTCATTACTAAATTTTTAAAAAGAATAATAATAATAATAACTTGAGAAATACTCGAAACTTTATTTCATAACCCTTTTCTTTTTGACGTGAGGATAAATTGACAAGTACATTATTAATTGTGTATATTTTTACACAATTATTACACAATTACAATAATATGTGAAAATTACATATTTGTGTAAATTTACAATGAGAAAATCATTAAAAAATAACCTATTCACTGTGTATACTTAAATTCTGCAGATTTTTTACGCGTCTTAATTATTTTTTATCAATTTGGAAATGAGGTTTTTAAGTCAGCCTCCTTTGAGTTTGACTGGTGATACTTATACTAATATGAGATTGTACATATAGCATAGATTATAATTTTATCATCTCTTCTGTATCATTGAAAATTTTATCGCACTTCTTGTTCGCCACTAGCCATAATTCGTTCTGGAGGTATTCTTCTTCGATATATTATTCACTATTTAATAACACCTTCCACTGAGTCCGATGCCAGGAACTGTGCAGGAGAGTGGCAATTCAGAAGCTAAATTTCACGGACAAGAAGTGATTACTCACCACTTCTTTCAATTGAAATTTTGCGCATGGTTCGTCGTCAGGAGAGGATTTTTGGGGTGCGATAGGTCCTTATGAAGAGGGTGTGAGAAGATGGTCATTGAACATTGGGAACAAGTTTTAATGCACGTGGATCGCACGTGTCATCAATTTTGTGTCACTCGCGCGTCAGAGGTTTATTCGTGTAAATTAGTCGTCGCGGGTACATGAAATATATTGTACAAATTGCTGAGGCGTTGCGACGTTCCATGAATTTATTGGTGTTACTCCCACATGAGAAAACATTGAGGAAAAACAATAAAAAGACGATAGATAAATGAAATATTGATGATGGGGTGGCAATTGAAAATTGATAATTCATTTTAGCCCAACGGTGATACCGTTCGGGAAAAAGAGACAATATATAGGGGGAGGTGAGGTTAAGTTGGGTAAGTGAATAAGGAAATTACTGCGTAATTGTTTGTACATCTGTTTGGTCAGCATTTTTGCACTGTGACATATCAATTGAGATGGGAAATTAGAACAAGGAAAATTTCATTAGACACTGCAAGGCCTTTAATAGTGCATTGGACCCTCAATCTCAATTTTTCACATATTTATTCTACACCATTTCCTTTTTTCACACTACATATATTTTAAAAACCATAATTCACTCACAGAGTCAAAATGATTTATCGCTGCAAGAGTGAACACATAGCATTTCCAGAGTGGAAAGTGGAGAATCACGATGGGAGGCATTCGATGCTTATTGAGATGATACATTTTATTTCAATACTGAAATATTGATTTTTTCTCTCTCATACTGTTTTTCTATTTCATTGTTCAATGTAAAAAATACTGTGTAAAATCCGTGGAAATTTACCATTTTTCCACCATCAATATCTGCTGTGTTTGTATTGATTGAAAAGCTATTCAAATCAATTCATTTTGGTCACATTTCCATCGAGGATGTAATTTACATCGTAAATTTTCTTGCAATATGGTATAAAACAACTTTGCTGTATTTGCTGCTACTGAAAGGGATGATGGCAAAGTGACATAGACTTTGCTGAATACTCAAACTCGTTACTAAAAATTAATTGAATTGAAGGAAATTAATCATGAAACAATGGTTAAGCTGGAGCGTTTCGCGAAGAGTCTTCCATTCAGTCATCTTCATTTATGTTTGCTGATCGATAGTGGATCCTATGAATCGCTTTAACTGCTCGCACTCTTAGAGAGTTATCTATGGATTTTCCACAGTTTCAGGCCCTAGACTTAATTTTTTTCAAAATCTCACATGATTATGTATAAGAAAAAAACATACGCGATGCTCTTCCGAAGTATAGACCTTATAGTAAAACTTTACAAATTTAAAGTATAAGCAGAAAAGGATCCGTCAAAATTATCATACACTGATTTACCGGATTTACCTGATCTTTTATGAATAAATTTTATGGTGTAAATATACTTGAAAATCAGCCTAGGGAGAAGTTAGACACATTGGGTACTTTTAAAATTGGACTTTTTTCTCCTATTTTTAAAATTAATTGAGGCTTATTTTAATGTAATCTATCTTCACAAATGGTTTGTGGAGCTAAATTACATTACAATATGGTCCACTTCCTTTTAAAAATAAAAGAAAAATGCTTAATCTTAAAGCCCCCCCATTTAAATCTCCCCCACTTTCCCTAGGCTGATCTCCAAGTATATTTACGCTGTAAAATTTATCGATGAAGGATCAGGTAAATCAGTGTATGATAGTTTTGGTTGATCCTTTACTGCTTACACTCAAAATTTGTAAAGTTTTACAATAAAGCCTATACTTCGGGAGGGCATCGCGTATGTTTTTTCATATAAATAATCCAGGGAGTAGTGGTTGATAGTTTCCATAATTCGAGATTTAGGTTAACTTAGCCTGCTGTTTGAGTATTTGATGAGGTAAACCTCCTTTTGATTTTGAAACAAATTAAGAACTTTTGTGCGAAAATACGATGCATCATTGGTTACGAATCGAAACAATTAATTTGCAATACATTACTCTCGCTTCAAGTTCGAGCAAAAAAAATATCCTAATTAAGGATTTAAAAAAGAAATATTTTGGAGATTGGAGAAAAACCGCGTGAAATAGAGAAATTGAGAAGTTGTAGTTAGGTAGCAACCTTTTCACCCTAACACTCATGACTTGTGGGAGGTAGATTTATTCGTGTTATTTGAAAAAGTTATACCAGGGAATATCCCACTAAGTAAGTTTGACGAGGGGGAAGGCCTCATTAGCTGTGAAATAAGTTGAAGAAAATTGAGACATCTGTCACGTGTGTGGTCCTGCAAAGATTTCCAGTGAGCCTAGATGAGACACCCATGATGAGTGTTTTCTTCAAAATAGTACACACTATAAAATTACACACGAAAAAAAGAAGAAGATAGACGCCCCGTATCTGAAGTCATTATGAGAAACAGGGAGGAAGGAAATAGGTTGAAATGTTGGAATTTTAGTAGGAAGGAAATTGTGGGGTATATCGGTGTCTGACATTAATTATTGGGTTTTTGATTCTGGGAGAGAGGGACACATATTAAAAAGACGGAAGTTGTTATTATTGAATTGAGATGATATACAAAAGGAGAGAAATTGTTCTTTAATAACAAATGAAATCTGGCATTTAATAGATCTCATCATATGTCTTCCTTCACCTTCATTCACACAACTTTATTGTGAGTTATTAAATGATTCAACAAAAAGAATATCACCTGTTTCACATGGCGAAAAGGCGCACGGAACAGAAACATCTAGCAAATGGTCAGGTGGTGCAATCGAACATATATAATCCATCGAAGAATGGTTTTAAAAAAATGCAGATGCGTCCTTCGTGGTTGAAAGGTATTCCTTGTGATAATACTACAAAACGATATATTTCTGCATTGTATGTTTAATAATTCTTTTCATTTGCACCATCGAGGCCTCAATATTGTGATGTGGAAGTGGATGAAGCACGCAATTAAAATGTGTAATTAACTTCAATTTTTATAATTTATTGATAACAATTCGATATTTTGCCGTAATTTGCAACTGCTGTAAATGTATTTATAATCAACCTTTTGATTGTTCGATTCAGCAAAAGTAGAAGAATGACGCCATTTACGATAACGCTTTCAAATTTTAATAAGTTTATAGGGCTGACTCTACACTTCTGGTTACTTTAAATGTTAAAATGTCTCAAGTGAGTGGTTGGTGTGATTGGTTGATCTGATTTAGATAAAAATACATAATAATAAGGACTAAAAATACAGTTTATTCTAAAAAAAAAAAATATTGCAAAAAATTAGCTTGATTTCTAATATTGGTTTTCTCGCTTAAAAGAGTGTCAAATTTAATTTTAATTGTAGAATGTATTAGACTAAATTTAACGTTTACGATCAAACTGAAGGAAAATTCTAACACCAGATGTTTTTTTTAAATTTTCGTTATCAGTGTTGTTCGGATGAATTTTAGCCTTAAGTGAAAATGTCTTACATGGGTGCCGTTTTCTCATATTTGTTATAGGGAATCTTAAGCGTGCTCTCTGGGAACGATCTGTTAGGAATTTGTGTACAGTGAATTTCTATTGAGGCACATTTTATATTCTGTTTAAGATTTTAAAACAAATTATTTCATAATGCTTTTTATGAACATCTTTTCGATAGTGAATTTAAATTTATTATATTAATGGCTCATGCACGTCTTTTAGATCAGGAAAATTTCATGTAGGGTGAAAGGAACGTCTATTGACACTTTAAGAACTCGTGTCAGCACCTATTGACATCCTACTCTGTACCATTTTTGATATGAAAATTGAACATCTCTGTTTATAGTAAAAGGTATATTACAGAAAAAACGTTATATTACTTATATTTTACTAGATACATTAAATAATTTTCAACATTTTGACAAAAGTGTCAATAGGTGTTCCCTGTCGAACAGACGTTCCTCCGACCCTAATCGAAATTCACATCCCTCGGACTCTTCTTCTTCTTTTAAACGTCATAAGAAATTAAATTTAGTTCAAACTATTTTTGAGACCGAAAGAGTGTGATAGACTTATGCAAATCCTTTGAGAAAGAAAAGAACGCGAAATTTGATTTCATGAAATTATATCGAGTTAAAAGGTGCTCTGGTAAAAATAAAAGGATCAAATTGATCCAAATTTGATTCTTTTGCAAAGGATGGATCAAATTAACATGTTCTATTATGACAAATTTAAAATTTGAAATTTGATCCATCCTTTGCAAAAGGACTAAATTTAGATCAATTTGGTCCTTTTATTTTTACCAATGTGTGCCAGAGGCATAATTGGTCATGAATGCCTTTTATATCAGGAAAATTTCATGAAATCAAAATTCACATTCTTTTTTTCTCAATCGTTTTGCCCACGCTTTCGTATTCTTCTTCTTTTTCTTTTGAACATCACAACAAATTTAATTTAGTTCAATCCAATTTGGAGCTCGAAAGAGTGAGATAGACATATGCAAAATGTTTAAGAGAGAAAATGATCTGATTTTTGATTTCATGAAATTTTCCTGATTTAAAACATGTGTAGTGCAGATCCATAATAATTTGTATTTATTTGATATTATTTTGCTCTACCATTTAAATCGAAAATGATAACTGACTAAAAGTTGTTCTTTTACCCTACTGCCTTGAATTTCGTTTCCCTAAAAGTTCTTTATAGTTCCAGTGAATGGGAATTTTATAGGTATTTGTAGAGTGTAGGAAATACCTGAATGAACCCTCAAAACGGGGGACTTTATGATTAACTGACTCTCACACAATTTTTGAAGGCGATTTTGAGATATTATACAACTTGCTTTCGATTATTGTTCAACACGACAACTTACATTGTCGACAATATCTCAGAGTCTCAAAATCCATAAATTTTATCTAGATTTTTATGATTCTCTCCGTTCCGGTCAGATAATCAAGACAGCAAGAGAGAATATCTTTCTAGAATTATTACATTGAGCAGCTCCTTTCATGAGACCACTATTATTAAACATTAAGGATGCATCTGCTATTAGGAGGTTGTAACTTTTAATATTTGTGAGAAAAGGGTCAAGCTAATGAAGAGGTGAATCGAAGGGAGGTGAAGCAGCTGAATCAATGTGGGGAGTATAAGAACTACCGTGTTCGTTTCATTAAAAAATTAACAATGTAATCTATTTTGCCTTTATTTTTCTCTCTCACAATATTCTGGGGGTTGCTCTAAATGAATAAAAAAGCAACTCATTTTATTTATTTTATTATCTGACGGAACATAATTCATTCAACGTTTGTTTAATACCCAACCTCCTCAGCGATATTGCAACCAAAATGCAAAACTCTCAAATTAAAAGCGCGTAAAACAAGGCATATTATACAGGAAAAAAAACTGTATTGTATTAAGCGTATGCCCATGAGATTAAATTAAAAAAAGAGCAGCCCTACAAAGTAATACTCATTGGGTATTGCATCCAAAAATAAATTCCAAAGACCGCCCACCACATTTCAATTTTAGATGCATTATTGCAATTATCGTCATACGAAATTTACTGTCTTTTTTTCGCGTAATTATTCGCACACAGCACGATATTCGGCAATTAATCATTTTACCTAATTGGATTTGTAATTTATTGAATGACTGTCACATAATTAAAAGACCAATTTCCTCTTCAGTAATGTGATATCTTAAACTAATTAATATAGTCAAGGAGAAAATTGTGAATAAATCGCATTATTGTTCTCTCAAATTCTCTTCCCATATCAATCGGAAATGGTTTGAGTTTAAGGATATACATAATTTTCATCTTGAAAACGTCAAGTGCTTCCCTCCATCTATAACAGCAATATTTCAAAATTCGGTGAAAGAATAAAGTATTTGTTATGCTACGATTCGATCCACTTTCTTCACTTCCTCCTGAAGAAGTGGTTTACTGGATCTATGAATTTAAGATCCTAAAAAACTGCCCAGAGTCATAGAAAAATATTACAGGAGATGCTTTTTTTTTTTTTTTTTTGATCCCCCCCTTACCCTTGATATAGGTCTGAAGCCTATCGGCTTATTGTGACCAAGATCCCATTATAATCAAACACTTAACAATTATACAAATTACAAATGTTCTTAATAAAATCAATTATATTCTAACGTCGTTACAGTTTAGAAACGCCACAATCTTTTTCAAGAGTCCTGGAAGCTTGTGCTCCATACACAGCCCTAAAATGTCCCTAACACAAAGATTAGGGGATATACGGCTGCAGGAGTTCACTAGCTCATCTCTTCCAATTCTGAAGCGCGGACATTTAAAGAGGACGTGATCAATATCCTCATGTACATTACACACCTGACACAGCGGATCCTCTACAACATTGATACGATACAAATGTGCTTTAAGTCTATAGTGATTTGAAATTAGCCGGCCAATAGTTGTAATAACTCCTCTGGTTAAATCACCCAAACCTTTAAACCAAGGACCAAAAAGAAAAGGAGATGCTGGAATGTGAAAATTGGGGATAAGCTTGTTGCAACTTATAGGCCTAGTGATTCTTTTATTGAAAATCGGGATTTACTGAAAAAAAAGAAAGGAAAAAGAAATTGGAAAAGAGTATGAAAAGAAAAGAAATTTTATTCTGGAAAGAACCTTCTCATGTCTGGCGATCTCCAGATTTTCCCTTTGAATTAAAATCAACTTTGGCTCCTTACATTCTCAAAAAAAGTGACAAGTTTACATTAAAATAGTTTTTTAGCCATTAAAAAAATTTAAAGAAAACAGAACCTGATTTTTTTAAAATGTATTTTGTATAAGTAATCTGAGGGATTTGAAGAAAAGTTATTATTAACATTATGTCGCACACCTCAAATATTATTCTGCCTAAATATTTTTTGAATTCCCAATTAAAATTATGAAATAAAAAATATTTTATTTTTAACACATTTCTCTTTCAATTTTCAGGTACAGTATCGTTGCGTATGGATTTCGAGTAAGTCTACAACATATTCGTTCTTGAATGAAATACTAGTATTAGAAAAAATAAAGTAGTGTAGAAGATTTTTCCGCCACAAACGGTTAAGTAGCGATCGTGTCGTTACATTCCTCGCCGTTGGCAACCCTTCCTATTGCAATCTCAAGGTTGCCTCCCTGACCTGCTTCAGAGTGAGTGGTATGGCACCCTGGCGCCATGTGTGGTGGAGTCAGTGTGTCATGGGAAGGCTCAGAGTGCGGATGCTGAGCCTGCGAATCCCAAAAAGAGGGCCACCACCTGTTGAGTGTAAGCGTCGGTAGTCCGGAAGGGCTACAGTAGGAACAAAATGTCTTGAGACAATATTAATTCATCTGGGAGGGGAGAGGGGTCACCGAAGGCCTTAAGTCAATATCTCTTATCATTTAATCTCTATTCCGGTAACAAACTTTCGGACAAATAAAAAAGATATGTAGATTACGGGTACTTTATCGATTCATTATCGATTAAAACCGATAATGGTATCTAGATTGGAAATTTTAAGACCTTTTAAAAAAATCATATACCTTTCAGACTGGTTAAACTCTGACCTTAGAAAATTCGATGTTAAAAACTTTTCAGTCATATGCGTGGAAAAAATGTTCACCTGGGCTATCTCCAAAAATATCCAAAAAAAAAGAAATCGTAGGATACGTTTTCGAAATAAACCAAAAAAACATTTATGGGGAACAATGGAGGCTGGAGAAAAAGGAAAAAATATCTTGAGATAATGTTTTTTTTTTATTAGGGGTCTCCGATGACCTGAAGTTGATATCTCTTACCGTAAAATCTCTAGATCGGTGACAAATTAAGCAGTAAGGAATTTAGAAAAAACTGATGAGTTATAAAGTTATTTTTTTTCGAATATCTAAATTTCACACGAGTGAGCTAATTGGTTTAAAAATTAAAATATATTATTCCAAATTTATTTTATTATCTTTTTTGCTTGTAATACTTTTGTAACCGTATATGACTTATACGGGCCTTAAGGCTTAACTTCTCTAATTTCTTCAGTCGAAGATTTTTGGAAAATTTTGCCTTAGAAATGTACTTTTAGGGAGAATTAATTTATTTGAATAAGAAGAACAAATTAAATTGGTTGCTTTTAGGATTTTGAGACCTTTCGGAAACTAGGGTAAATCTCTAGTCTGAAGACGGTCTTATACCATAACAAAAACTGTTCTTTAAAAGTTCCTTCCTAGCTAAAAGTTTTGTAATTCAAATTTTCATTGCATACAAGCAAGCAATTTATTTAAAAGAAAAAACACTTTTCTCTTGTAGGATGATATGATCGATTAGTCGTCTGATCAATTTCACCAGCTGGTGATTTTCGAAATAAAGGTTGTTAATAAGCGTTAAAATGCGTAATCGTGAATATGTACATAATTCGGAAAGATTGTCAGAATTCAAGCATTACAGAAGCTGTGATTATAAAAGAAATACGCCCAAAAAGTTAGTATAGAGACCCACAGCGATGATGTTGGGTGCGGTTTCAAATTTCGAAAATTCCACAAGTTGAAATATGTTCATAATGCAAGGCACTGCAAGGATCTATCGTCATCTTGGGTGCACATTTCGGTTGGTAGAGTGTGAAATTTTAACAAGGCCGCATATTTCATCGGGACATAATTAATTAGTTTGCATGGTTGTGAGCATACGAAGAGTCACCAGGCAATTTACCACACAACTGACTCCGTGGTTCTTAGCTTAAGGAAATTCGGTACATTTCATTCCTTCGTGCGATTTAATAGACACTCAAAGTATCTGGGTATTTTTTGTGATCCATCTAGAAGATCTTTTTTTGCCTAAAAAATTTCCTTACTCAGAGATTGAGTGTTGTCGAGAATGTGAAAAAAAAGATCCTGCAAAAGAAAAATATGATGAGGCGCTCTGGTGCAATGATTTGATGTTGGATGGTGACTCCATAAATCACGAAACATTCACAATTCACCCTTTAAACACCCCAATCTCCTCATATCCCCGCGATAGCTTCCAAATTACCATTTAAATCACATTCACTGAGATAAATATACTCAAAAGGAGCGAGTGGTTTAATCTATCGCGCATTAAGAGGGGAAGGATGTTCAAATTGGTATTACATTGAAGGAATATCACAGAAGGGGTTAGGACACAACTTCTCCGTAGAGAGAATGTTAAAGATATTGTCAATGAGGAAATGTTGGAAAAGGGGTGTAAAATTATTGAGCCTCCAGGGGCTGTGAAATCAACTTGTTCCGCCAAATAAATCAATGCTAAACACCCCTTTTTCACACAGAAATCCTCTTAACTTCACACACCCTGCACTTGTTTATTTCTCAATTTTAACGAATTCCCCAAAGTGTCCAGAGAAGATGTCTGAAGTTGCCCCTTGGAATTAAAGGGTGCCACAGCATGATTTAATTTAGTTTCTGAACAAGTTAAGGTCATTAACTCCTTTGCTTAATTGACTCTAATAATTTCGACGGAAAAAAAACCTGACTCTGAGGTGCGAGCTTTCCTGCAAGTTGTATGCAAAAAATGCTAAAAGTAGCAATTATCGATAATTAGATAGTGTTGTCAATCGCAAATGTCTTCAGTGTCACTGGTCAACCCTTTAGAAAAAGATACATTTAAGAAAACACCTCCTTGAGGCACTGTTCCGTGTGAATTGTCTGGAGGTGTTCGAAAAAAGGGGAGAAGAAACAGATGGCTAAGTAGAAAAGACTTTGTGAAATGCTTGCATTCGTGACTTTGATACTATCTTTAGAATCCCAACTCATGTCAAATTGCATCGAAACTGCAAATATGCTACAGTTGTGCCAAATATCGGACATGTTGCATATAAGCCCCAAAGTCAAACGTTTGAAATGCAATTACAAAAGTAGTTTATCATATTTTTTTTTTAATTTTAGATTATTCTTGATACATTTAAAACCGAATAAAAATATAGATATTGCATTGTATGCCATATAGAACACCTGGTTTCTCTAAGTTCCATGACCTTCCGAAATACTTCCATGGATATTTTTACACTATATTTTTCGAAATCCAAAAAAAAAAAATTATTGAATTTTGAGAAACAAAAGAAGAGTCCCATTTTGCAAACTGTCCGAAATATGACACAGTCACCATAAATCAATTGAAACTTGTTTAAAAATCATTCATTCTTACATTTGCAACCGTTTATTACCAATGGAGTCGTTGTTATTTAATATGGTTATGGTTATTTAATATATTGCTAATTCAAAGTTACTGAGGCATAACTTGTGCTTCAAAATGTGCTTTGTGTGATATCGATTGAATATTATTTTACTACTACTACCCTCAATACGCTGATAGTACTTTCTATTAAAGAAAACAATTGTTTTATTTATTTATTTTATATCTACT
Source organism: Phlebotomus papatasi (assembly GCF_024763615.1). NCBI lineage: Eukaryota > Metazoa > Arthropoda > Insecta > Diptera > Psychodidae > Phlebotomus > Phlebotomus papatasi. Next base: position 89,737,756 of record NC_077224.1, on the reverse strand, counting down.
TGATTTATTTATTTTTTAATGTGAAATTAAAATTCTAGCGATAGTTTCTATTCTCTGCAAGGGTTTCATACTAAAGGTTTACCCTTCTTTCGAAGATATCGCTTTTACAAAGTTAAAGAAAAAATGAGTGAATTTTAAGGATTTGAGGGTGAATTGCATTCATAAAAATAAATTGCAGCACATTTACGTGCGCGACATTAGGTCATGTTCTATTTGACATAATTATTTGACAAGAGTGGCGTTTGGCGCAGCAAGCATGACATAAACAAACATGACCAGTAGTGCTAACATTCGGTTTAGAATCGGTAGTTATCAAGAGTATTTTCGGTTATAATCTTGAAGTACTTCTTGCTGATTTCTCATTTCAGTCGTGCGAATTGCAATAGAATTGAATATAACTACGTCAATACGTCAGCCTTACTAAAATTTGCGTCATGATTATCTTATGCTTTACTTGGGTTAATTATTGACTTAATCCATGTGGTTATCCTTTAGGTCTAAGGTCCGTATCACTTTTCTAGTGCTCCCTTTTTCATCATGAAAACACAAAGTCTAGATATTTAACCGTTTGGCATCTGGTTTTAGTAAAGGGCGAATTAAATCTCGAATTATATTTTTCCAAAAACTTGAAAAACCAAAGGAGGGGTCAGCATACTTGTCAGGATGGGAATGTGTGCTGAGAATTGTAGCTATCCTGAATTCGATGAATTATATAATACGAAGTGCTCTCTCTTTGAAGATCGAGCAAATAAAAAATTCAACAAGATTTTAGATGGAACTTATAAAACATGCGAAAAGGTGAGAGCCAAATTGCAAAGTGAATTTGCAAAGAAGAAAAAAGTGATTGTGGCTTCTTTCGAGACTCTTTGTCTTTAATCACTCGCCCGGCAAGTCACCAGGAGACAGATTCACCTCCACTGAAGCATTGGATTAATTGAGGCGATTTTTCTGGTCTCTGGAGAAAAGAAAAGCGAGCTGAAAATGGGACAGTGCACTAGTGAGACCATTGATCGATAATGTAACCCACACTCTTCTAAGTTTATACCATCACAAATTGGACGTTATCAATGACAGAACAATGCAATTCATTTGGTTCCAAACAATATGCCAAGAATGCACTTAAACCAATCACACTTGGAAACCCATTCAATGGAAGACAATTATTCTTCCCTCATTCCCGTAGGTAATCACTGTGATGGGGAATCATTAAAAAATTAGTCTAGAATACTTGTAACTATGGGTTCTTTTCTCTCATTCCCTGTTCAAACCGTTGACCTCACAATCACTCAATTTCTTCATCAACTTCTTTTCTTTCTCTGTGCCCTCGTATAACTATTTATTCTTTTTTTCGTTCATCAATGAGAGAGAAATTTTTGTTAAAGAAAAATAAAGCAAAAACAACCCAAAAGTAACACCAGCAATAAATTAAAAGTGATGGAATTTAATTGCCCAAGCAAAGGGTTGAGAGGCGAAAGAAAAAAATAAATTTAGTTGTGGATTGTTTTCATCAATTTTAATGTTACAATTTTCGAATTCACAACGGCAGGTGTCACATGGTGCACACGCTTAAGTAATTAGAGGTAGATTGGCACACGCGAAAAGGGCGGCCCTCTCCTCAGAGTACTCCACAGTCGAACATAGCCCAGAGACTTAAGATAAGAACTGCGATGATTTGTGTCTCTTAACTCCTCTCACTTTATTTGTTCTGTAAATTCATATTTGACACTTTAATTTCACCAACTGACCACAACGAGGCATTCAACAGTAACTCAACAAACGTATTTTACATTTTGAGCCCTTATTCTCCAAATCGGAGAAAAATTTGAAAATGAGAAATGGGATGAAATGTGAAACTCATTATTAAAAATAATTATATTATTTTCATAACTTAGTTCCAATGTAAGAGTAAAAAACTGAGGTTATGCTAAAATTGTATTAAAGATTATGGACAACCTAACCTCTGCCTAATGAACTCTACATCATCTGGGATGTTAAATTTACTTCTTTTTTTGTCATACTCGATCTAAATTAAGGATTTTTTCTATAAGGAAATAGCAAGTTTACGTGTCTCTATATTTTAGCCGAGACATACTTGAGTGATTATAACAGTTTGCAGGAAGATTAATTATAAGAATAGAACTATAAGGGATAATCGTACGATAGTGAGGTTCAATTTGAAATTATCTCACAAACACGGATCATGAATGGAAATTCTGTAGGGTGGAGTCTACACTTATGGAAGTTGCACACACTTATGGACAACACAAAAATCTTAAGTTATTACATTAAACAGATTTCGAAAAATAAAAAAAAATGTTAATTACATCATAAACTAATAATTTTATAACTTTTCGAAATCTGTTTTACGTAAGAACTTAAGATTCTTGCACGCTGTCCATAAGTGTATAACATCCATAAGTGTAGACTCCACCCTATTTTTTATGACATTGTCACATGCGAGTTCGAAACCTGATAATGGATGCAAACACAAGTGAAGTTTGATTCTCCAATAGTGTCTTGGTTAAAAGGTAAATGGGACTATATTTGCACAAAAATTCGTTAATTATCGAAGAATTCAAACTCAGTTTCGAATTTTAACTTTTTCGCATGGGAATATTTTCACAAGTGAAATATTCGAATGAACTGCAAAATGAAAGCCCTAGTAGAAAGATATTCGAATGTAAGAGGGGCAAACGTTTTTCACATTGGAACAAATAAACGGTTAGCGATTTAGAATGGATGAGAATGAGGAGGTCCAACTTGATAAATATTCGTATCCAACTGCTCTAATCTCTCATTAATCCGAGTACATTTTGAGAAAACTGAGAACTTTTTCACACATAACCACCATGGAAGAGCAGACAAGCTACTGCTGGTGGTCAAATACGAGCAATATTTCACTGAGGAGGAAAATATTAATTCTTGTTAAGAACTTAATCACGGAGGCGATTTGTCAATTTCAATTTCTTCTCGCGATGTCTACAATTCCCAATGGCTTTTATACGGTTGAAAATTGATTTTTATATTAACCATAGTCCCTCAAATTTTTTTTTTACAAGTTATTGTGTACACAAATCAACATTCTTAACAACAATACCTGGTGGCACACCGTGAGAGGATTGAGGAGCATCTCAAGACGCCACTCTTAACACCATCATTCATCACCCAGGAGAAGAATAAAAATTTTTGTATACACCAAATATACTTAAAGAATTGAGGAATACTTCTTTAGAGAGGCTCTCAAAAGTCCCTCGAGAGGAATTATTGTGGTTAAATAAGCATTTTTTCCATCTGTATTATTTTGGTAATATTGAAAAAGCAAATATTGCATTAATAATGCTCAACATTAAAACAACCACCTGATGACTCTCACCACTCACGATGAATTCAATTCCCAGCAATTTAGGCAATGTTGTGCACATCCATCAATTCTGGGGATAATCGAGCAAATTAATTTTCGTCAAAAGGTTCTGTTTGAATAAATTTTTCGATGAAATATCGACACAACGGGTGGTTTTGGGCTATCATCTCTGATTGCCACACCAAAAGAAATCCCATTTGGCTTTAGGATCTTCGTACAATGCGATAAAAAATATTGAGAATTGCTTAAACACGAATTAAATCAATTTCGGTAATTATTATTGCAACGATTAAATTGAATTTATTTGCCTTTTCAAAGAATTAAGAATTAGTATAGTATAGGGGAAGGCTTTCAGGCTTCGCACACCCCCTGGTTTCGAAATTTTATATTTTTCCCATATTTCTTTCTTGAATCAGATCTAATAGCAATATATTTTAATAACCAGTATTATAGACAAATATTTTTTAAAAAGTTATGTAAATAAGACACTTTAAAGAAATATAGGAAAAATATGAAATTTTCGAAGCCAGAGTGTATGCGAAGCTTAAAAGCCTTCCCTAGTGTAGTCGATTTTTGTTAGTTTAAATAAGGAAATAGTTATTTTATTTTGGAAAACAAATTGATTAAAAAGTAATATACATTGTTGACCGGACTGAAAGAATACGTTACTAGGATCCTTTATAAACTGTCATAGAAAGGATGACACTCGAAACACTTCGAAATTTGATCAGAATTAAATTCTTTTCTCTTTATGGCTTTCGAAATCAATCTTCAAATGTATTATCACTTTTGTAGATTTAGCTGTGATTGCTCATATTTAATTATCTTCGGTCAGTTAAAAATTAAGTTCTTATCTTTTGTGTTTCCTGATTGGATAAGATGGTATTGCTATAAAAATTAGTCTCTTATTAGTTACAGCTTTTATTGATATATCTAAATTGGCATATTTATTTGATTGCAATTTATTTATTTCCCTTTATTTTAACTACTTAAATTATAAAAATTTATTATTTAACTGTTAAAAAATGTATGATGGTTGTAATGAAATAAGAGCATTAATTTCAGAACTACCTGTTTTGAAATATTTTTTAGCATACATTTTGGTATTTTTATTGGAAGTTATAATTACAAATTAAAAAGAAATAACGGGTTAGAAACTGATTTTTAAAGAATAGCGTAAATTTAAAATATACCATTTTTCAAGCAGTATAAAGGTCTTGACAGACCTGAGGATTAGCCGAGAGACGGCTTAGTGTAATTATATTAGAAATAATGGTTAAACAACATTTCTATCATCTTCCACTAAGTCGTCTCTCGGCTTAAGTTGTAAAAGTGTCTAGGGCATAATTTGTTATCAGTCTCGATTTTTACTAAAATATTTGGCTTAGTACAAAGGTATATTAATTTAGAATTATGGTTACACTGTTAGAAACTGCGTGTTTTTGGGAATGCCATGGAAGAGCAGCATTTAGTGTGTAGTTGAAGTGATGCGTAGAATAATGGGAAGCTATTCAAATCAGTAATGCAGAAATCCTCCTCAATGTCTTGTACATCCCCATGATGCTTGACAGGTATAATTAGATGTTGGAATGGCCAGGTAAAAACTCAAGGGCGCACAATCACCGAGGGGGGCAATTAGTGTTCCAAGGAATAGTGCAAAATCTACCCATTCGATCGTGCGAGTGAGATGTCATCGAGAAATTGAGATATGTTTAATGTTTTTATATCGATTCGCTATGCTCATTACATCCATAGAAAATTAGTTCTACCCATGGATATGTTTGGGCTCTTCGGGGGCACCGCACACAAATACCCAATGCTCAAGTCAAGTGGAAAGTCATAGAGTTTTGAAATCATTAATCATTTTGTAATTAATGTCTTCTTCTTACGCCAGCTTCATTCATCTACATTTTTGTGTTGTGACTTCTAGAGGATATTCTTTTTTTTTTGCTTCTGAAGAATTGGACTTCATGGGGTCGCCAGTTAATTTTTGTTGAAATTCTGCAATTTATTTAATCACTCTGCTAAAAGTTTCTTTCTCCTTTTTTTCGAGCGTGCGGAAATGATGAGTTAAAAAAAATTCAAACTTCCACAGAAGGCAATCTTGTGTCTCCTGCATTGAGAAATGGATGATATATTTCGCCAATATGCAAATGAATTTTGTGATATTTGTCGCCTTGTGTAGGCCAGGTGATAGAACCATGCCACAGTCGCAATTTCTATAGGATATTCATCCTTTAATGCCACACAGGCGCTGTTATGGTGCCATCACATGGAAAAATATTTAAACAGTCTTAAAAGACTTGTAGAATTACTTCTGTTTTTCAAATATTTTTTTGAAACTTCTCATAATCGATAGGTACTTAATTTTTGGGTTAAAAGCTTCAAAAGCAAAGATGAATATTTAGCACATGTCTGTACTAAAAATCTAGTTTTTTTTCATTGTTTATTTCAAGATAACCTCGATTACACATGTCTAAATAAATCTAAAAACTGCAAGTTTTACACTAAATTTGCTACAAAATCAAAAGTATTACAAGAATTCGTGACAAAAGTATTATGTTTTCAAAATTAAGTGTGTAAATTTTATGATATTTTAAAATTTTGAATCAGCACAATTTGTATAAAAATAGTATAAGGCAAGTGAAATTTTCGATAGAGCTTATGAAATAATTTCTATAAGTGATTTATTTAGTACATGCATGTGCTAAACAAATATATTAATAGTACAAATTATGTACAACTGTATTACATATTTAGACATTATCAGCAAGAGATATTACTAGCTAGGGATCTCATGCTCTCACAGAACTATTGCAAAACTTATAAACTAAAATTAAACATTAATATTTATTATATTTATGTACAGCCCAATTATTGTACTAAACCATGTTCAGGGACGTGAATCGAAAATATATTATCCTTATTATTATTTAGTATTATTAGATTTGTTTATTTTACGAATTTTAATCTCTACAACTTTTTAGTACATGCGTCTGCTGGATTCTTTTTTACAAATTTATAAATTCATTCTTAGTTTTTCGTATTTGATATCGAAAATTGTCAAGTTCTATAATCAACTTCATTAGTATATGCATGTACTAAAAGTTTATTTACAATGACAATTACTTTATTTTTTTTTGATCGATTCTCTAGTGTAATAGCACCATTATTTTTGTAGAAATTAAACTTTTTCTTCAGGCATCAGCAGGATAAGAAATATGAGTCTCGTTTGGGGTATATGGAAAAAAAAGAGTTTTGAGGTAGAGTGTAAAAATTTGCTCAAGCCACACATAGTCCATATATCATTGGTGACTCCCTGCTGATTCTGTTGTGTGAGCTTAAAGAGTCAAAACGACACATTTTCAACAAAGTGTCTCTCTTATGTTGAGTTCTCTCAGTTTTTTTCTTCATACAAACATATATTTTCTTTTCTCTGGAAGAAAATGACAAACAAACAAACAATATCCTCAAGTCAAACAAATCACAATTTATTCCATGGGCCAGAACTTTTTTTTTCCTCCTCCATCCTTCACGCTCCATCACAAAAGAAGTGGCCAGAATTGAAGGAAACTGAGAAAGTGTTCCAACAATTGGGATAAATGGTTGAGCATTTTGTTTAAATTTTACCAAAACACCTTGCTGGGTTGGTGATCCACAGGATTCTTGGGAGAAGTGTGGCCACAATTCCATGGGACTTTTTCGAAAGTATGTCCTGAGAACAGAGTTATTAGACAAAAGGGAATATTGTGTGGGATTTTATAAGCGATGAAGTGTGAAAAACACGTATATTTTTGGTCCTTTCGACTCTCAAGTTTATTTCAAAATACCAAATATTGCGATTGATTGAGATTTGGATGATAGGCAATAATTTTCTGTTGTTGTTCGTATTTGTGAAGCTCGATGTGCATGTGTAATATTGGTCGTTCTAAACTAAACCTAAAATTATTGGAAGATTAAGTCAAATAAATACCTATTTAAATAGATTCGAATTATATTATTGGATTTTTATTTAACAAAAAGACCAATTTAATGTTAAAAATCTCTGAAATAATATCAATGTGTAAATCGTATTAATGAATTAAAAATTTTATATGCGTTTTTATGTCGTCGCAATGTAAGAAGGAAATAGTTCTAGGTTGACTGTAAAGTTTGCTTAGCATCAAACGCATAGCATAGTTCCATTCGAACGAGTTCGAAAGCTAAGCAAGATATTTTTACTCCTTGTGTCGTCTGTTTGCAAATTTGTATTATTTCCTATTAGAATTTCGAAATGCTTTTGCGTGTAACCAGTGTCAATCATCCTTTGGGAACAAAGAACGCAAAAATACCCATATTATTCCTGTCTTATTTATAATATTCCTTACAAATATTCCTTCCGTTATCAACGTCTTAGTACGAAAATTCGAATTGAGTTTGAATTTTTCGAACATCAACGACATCTTGTGCACATTGAATGAAATTTACCTTTTAGCCAAGACACTTCTGAACAATTAAATATCGGTTCGTTGGATGAGATTGTTTGGCTGTTGGATTGAATAGAAATCTGTGATTCCTTAAGTTTCCTTGGTTTACAAAGTGCATCTGTTGGTGGATCGATTTGTCCAGGTGAATGTCTCGGTGGTTTTTAGTGTGTTGGGATGCTGTGTTAACACGTAAAAGATGAAAAATCCACGAAAGTCTTTATTGTTGACCCCCTCCTGGATCTGAAGAAGTGGTTGGAGGTGATAAAAGAGACCCATTGGCATGTCACGGAATTGCGTTTTCTAAGTCTCTCAAGAAAAGACACAGTAAAGTCATATAAAGCGGTCGAACTAAAAAAAAAAAAAATGCCAGGAGATCCTCATGGTTGTTGCGTCTGTATAACAAGGTATTTATAGCGTTTGACTCATAAATACAACTGGAATTTTTTAATACAATCGTTAATTTATTGACGATCGACAAGCGTATTTATGCTCGCACAATAAAACCAATAACCCGTTTCTTTTATAAGTCAATTTACACACAGGCGCATTTACCTACCAAAATGAGAAGAAATAATAAAAGTGAGCAATAATGCTGTGATATGTATTGGCTATGTCGATGGATGCAGATACCCATAAGATATGCTCATGATTTCCATCAAACAGCATTCAGCGATTAATCACTGACGATTGTGCTGTTGAAATATAGTGAGGCAACCTATAAATTGAATTCAATCACAATTTAGAAGGTGATCTTTTCGACAAATTTTCCACTCTTCACACCATTCAGGATCATTTAACAAAACACGAAAGATCTCTCGTGGTTGGGGCAATTAATGGACAATAATTGGAGAATTGCGTGTGATCGTCCAAGAGGAAAATTGAAAGAAAGAAAATAACATGTGAGATCATACGAAAAAAAAGCTTTACTCATTTGGCTAAGAATTCTCCTTATTCTCCAAATAAGTTTTTAATGCAAAAAAATGCGGTATGAAAATTGATTTTTATGCAAGATATTGAGAAATTCAATTAATTCCCACACATTTAATTGATTTATGCATTTATGAGCGTCACAGATGAAGCAAAAGCTCACGATTGGTACTAAAATGATGTTTGAGCTTCGATTTGCTTTGATGGATTGTTTTTGGTTAACTATTCATCACAATCTTTTGCATGCAAGACGTTGCCAATATCTGAGATAGAAAATTATACTAAAAAATTTAGTGTTGATTGCCCGAAGGAATGTGGGTAGCTCAGCTGGTGTACACTGTGAATCTAAATCTCGGCTAATATAATTTTTTTACCACCAAAGCGATGTGAGCTATAAAATCGGTTATGGATCGGTTATCGGTGCGATTGCCTACAACTGAGAGAAATTAAACTCTTACTACCAAGCTTATTAGAGCTTATTAATTACTTTCATAAACTATTTCCCGGTTTTCTTTTCGGATATTTTGATATACCAGGGTATGAATTCTGAGATGCGTGAGTTTTTCACATGAGAAACTCACGGTTTTTAGACCGTTTCCTGTTCGCGTTTGATGAAACTTTCACAAAAAAATGTCACGTGCAACACTTACAGCATCTAAGAATTTACATGAAAGTTTTTACGAAAGCTGGACAAAATGTTTTCTAAAGGTGATCTCAGAGCCGTGAATTTCTCACGTGAAAAACTCACCATCTCAGAATTCATACCCAGGTTTAAACAAAAAGTAACAACACAGTTTTAATCATTGATTTCAGGAACCCCAGGAACCAATGAAGCCAATTGAAGAATCGGGGTTCGGGTCTTGGACAAAAGTAAGAACCAAAAGATTTATCATGAAAATTCCAAATATCACCGTCAAATATTGTATTTCTCAAAATTATTTTCTTTATCGCAAATGTGGAAAATTATCGTGGGGTTAAGTGGTACAAGTTGGACGATGGTACAAGTTAGACAGGGCATTTTTTCTTGATAAATTTAGTACTTCATTTTTATTTATATATATTTAATGCTTTAGTTTTATAATTTGGTTCCTTGTGCTTAAAAAAATTTTGTACTGTATTTATCAAGAAAAAATCCCTGTCCAACTTGTAATACTATGTCCAACTTGTATCACTTTACCCTAATAATATGAAAAACAAACACCGCGATTAAGCTATTTGCCAAATATAACGAAAATATTATAAGTACCCAAACGGTAACATGTGAACTTAAACATTTAGCTTTCAGACTGATTTCAAATTAATTTAATTTGACTTCGAAAACCTACTCGAATGCTTTATTACTGATTGAAGCAACAGTTTCGAAAAAAAAGCATTCCAATCGGTTGTGAACCGGTAAACAGTAAATGATGCATACGTATGAGTGCTTTTAAGGTAGAGCATCTAAGTCACGAGTTCGAGCATTTAATAAAGCCTGGGACGCTTTTCCACCCCTTTTTATTGAACATAATGCAATGGGCGATCGAGCAGTAAGAGGAACTGTTAAAGTATCACTACAAAACAAAGAATATTCATTTTTTTTATTACTAAAAGGATAAAATGCAATTTCTTTTGCGTCAGTGATCTTAAGAAAGAATTTCTGTGTTTATGGTGGCTACACAACAGCACATAGATTGCCTGGAAGTCTACCTAGAACTTATGAGGCCCCTCCAGAGAAGATAGATTGTCCGGGTGACTGATTAAACATTAGAAGGCTCAAAAGAGATGTAAAATATGGGCAATTTTTACACTTAAAAACACAAGAAAAAAAAAACAGTCAAAATTTTAATGGATACTTCTTTAATAATTTTCGATGAATTTACTACCGGAAACAACTTAGGATCGAAGGAACACCTTTTCGAATTTTTTTGTCAAACTGTTGATATTTATTTAGTGTATGTAATAAAACTTAAGTAATATGACGTTTTTTCTGTAATATACCTTTTTCTATATGTGTTCAAATTTCTTATCCCAAATGGTGCAGAGTAGGGTGTCAATATGTCCTGACAAAAGTTTTTAAAGTCTCAATTGGTGTTCCTTTTGCCCTACTTCTGTGTGAAATTAAATTTAAAATTGATAAATAGAAAATTTCGTTGAAAATATTATTACAAATTTTGTTATTTTCATTTTGACAATTAAGCATTGGTACATTCCTTCTAACAGAACAAGCACTTTTTTGAGGTATTTTACCATGGATCTTCTGGAAAAAATATCAAAAAATAAATACTTACACATGCTTTCAAAATTCACCAATTTTCTATTTCAATTCACAAATTATCGATATTAAACAAAATTTTCAACATTTTCTACAAATTACTAGATTTTGCAAACTCACTGGGCGATCCGTATTTAGTTTATTAGGGTGAAAGGAACGTCTATTGACACTTTAAGAACTCGTGTCAGCACCTATTGACACCCTACTCTGTACCATTTGGGATATGAAATTTGAACATCTTTGTTTATAGTAAAAGGTATATTACAGAAAAAACGTTATATTACTTATATTTTACTAGATACATTAAATAATTTTCAACATTTTGGCAAAAGTGTCAATAGGGGTTCCCTGTCGAACAGACGTTCCTCCGACTCTATATGCCACAAAACACGTTTAAAAATCTTTTAATTCATATTATTATCAATTTTTTTTTTGAAATTTCATCAATTTGTGTTTAAAAAACAGTCTTGGGGACCGTTTTTCAAATCCTGGCGACTACCAAATGAAATAAAAAACTACTTTTTCCTTATATGTTGGTTCCTCCGATTTCTCTGTCTCACATTCATACTTACGGTTAGCAATTTTTATTTGAAGATCGCTAACTAGTTACTACACCAATTCAGCAAAAATACGCTGAAAATCTTACTTTTTCATCCGATTGTGCTTATTTGGTACCGTCAAATTTCATCTAAAATTCAATTCTCGAACAAATCGATAATTAGTAACTGGGTTTTTCACAGTGTATCTGTATTTAAGTAAAAGAGCATTTCAGAATTGAGAAACTAATCGAATTGAATCATCTGACAGTATTTGAATTCAGAAGAATTTCTGTTTGTTGAATGAGGATCTGATGCTGGAAAAAAGAGATGATCGTGGCAAGAGGTTTGGAGAGAAAAATGATATAAAAGACATTAAATTACTAAGTCACATTGTCCGAGAGGTAATTTATGTGGCTGTAAAATTTGAGGAATTTCATAATCATAGCTGCATTTTTTCACGCTACATCTTAAGAAACGGGCTCAAAGAGATCAATCGGGCTGGGTGAGTGATAAAGGAGAACAACATGGATATATCATTTAAATATTTTATTGATTATACTTTTTTCTTCTATATATAGTGTAATATTAATTATAATTTACATCCCACAGTTAATTGTATTTCAAATAGTATAGGCAATTTTAATCACTATTTACATATTTATCATTTTCCATCATACAATTTTCACTATAAATTGTTCTTCTCTTGCACGATTACTATTTTTTTTTTGAAATTAAACACTCTGGCTCTGCGTATGTTAATACCATAAATATTTCACATTGACAAACCGTGTCTAATTTTATCTGTCATTGCGTTCGTGATTTGTGAATGTAAGACCAAGTTGAAAAAATCAATTTGGAGATATCTATTGTATAATTTCTTCTGCAACAAAAAATATAATCACATGAAATAATATAAATTTGGATCAACAGTAGAGAAATAAACGAAAGACAAATATTAATTGACCTCCTTAAACATGAATATAATTCTTTTTTTTTCATTCAACCTGTCAATTGGGAACACAATTTAATATCTTGGGTGTTTCTGTGTCACGTTGGAGTGTTTATGATAATGTTTTATGGTGAAAAAAAAACAACATATTTCTCCAAGACAATTTGTCATAATTTAATATTTACAAAATATTAAATTACATATCTATTTTTTTTTTGTTTTTGAACTATATGTACAGAGAAAAACAAACACATATTGCCAACTCACAAATGGTTTTTTTTTCTACACGAATATCCACAATATTAAATTAAAAATGATATTTTATTTCTGTTCTTTTTCTTTCAATTCATTTTTTTTACATTAAACATACGTAATACTGATGCTCTAGATTTCTTTAAGTTTTCATTCTTCTTTTATTAAGTACGAGTATAGTTTACTATTAGCTAAATTATTAACAGTTTATTTTCCATTTGATAAATGATTTAGACAAATTTATTATAGTTTTTTTCTTCCTAAGTCAACCATATGTTATGGTTATGAAGCCGTTTTTTTCTATAACATACTCACTCTGATCTTTTATAAATTTTTAGCCAGAATTTATTGAATGAAAATTTTCATTAAAAATCTTATGCTGCATGCATATTTTTTCGAATTCGTGAAATTCAATTAGTTGATAACGATAAATATAGAGTAGATTCCATTTAAAATTGAAATTTTATTTGTCTGATGAAAGCAAAGGGAACCTTATCAAGGGATAAAGAGCACAAATTCTACAAATATTGCGAATATTCTGAATATTTTAGCAATATTCAGAGTATTTTGCGAATATCATATAAATGAATATTGCAAATGTCGCAAACACCGTGAATATTATAATTAATTTTTGGGTATGTTTTGGAGGTGGTCTAGACGAACATTTCATCCAAACATACCTATCCGTAAATGGTTTATCTCTTTTGTATTTACTTTGTTTGTTTGTATGTTTGTAGATCATACCAAAACCCTCTAGATTGATCACTTCTTTATTAATTTTTGATTTTGAAATGCTTTTGTGATTTATGAATTAATTTAATCGCTGGTAGACCGGTAAGCATTATAGGATCATTCTAAAAAATAATTCACGGAGAGATCTATTTTTATTTACTTTTTTTTTTTGTAAATGAAATGAATATGGATTATTGAAACTTTATTTGTTTAAATAGTGTTTTGACACACTATCAATTCAGAATGAAAATTTGAAAATAAAATAAAAATCTGAGATCCAATAATCAATTAAAGATTTTTGAAAAAAATCTTTCGTGATTAATATTTTTCCTTTTCAAGATTTCTTTAAAAACTTTCTATTTTTATAGTTTTACTTTTCAAATTAAGAAAAAAAAGATAGTGACAATTTTATCACAGTGCTTTCATGGTATTTTTAAGACAGAGAGTTCAGTTTTGAATTAAAAATTTCACTCAATCGAAAACATTTGCAAACAGCCTTAAGATTGTGGATTTTTGGGATAAAAAATTGTTTGAGGGAGTCGTTAAAATGAAAATTCGTCACGTTGAATTTAATTTACGCTTACATTATGTACACAATGAGATACATCTACAAAAATAAATTACAGTTTATTCGCTATATTTGAATATTCACAGGAAAATGATATTATTATATTGGGTTGAAATTCTTAAAATGTCTTCAAATACGGCACATTTAGAATTAAATTGAATTATTCTGAGAAAAGAAAGGTTTGTAAAGTAGCTGAGTGGATAATGTAAATTTTTCAAAATGACATTATTTCTTAATAATACTTTTTTTGTGTTTTATGGGGAGGAACATCACTTTGACAAATTTTCCACAAAATTTGTTGGCAATTATTACAAACTTTTGAGAAACAAAGAAACAAATCTTTTGAAACAGTTTGTCAATAAACGATCCGTAACAATTAATTTGAAGGTCCATTCAAAATAGTTACAAACTTTGTTGTATACTGAAATTTTAATTAAAAACTTACCAAATATTTTGCAACATTATAAGAGTCCAACAACCCAATATAAGTTTGTCTTTGGGAACGTTCGAGCGCGGATTTAGTGACCCCTGAGACGGGCCTCGAGGGGGCGCTGCTAATTGGGTGGGCTTCGCGAGGAGGGCGGATGATGGGGTGGCACCTGGTAGGGACTAAAGCGCGAGAAGTGCTTGGCGCGAATGTCAGGTGAGGGGGAACCGGAACTGGAGGGTGTTGAAACGGAGGGAGGTGGAGTTCGTGAAGCTGCAGCGGCAGACGTGAGGAATCCAGCTGACAGTTGTGGTGGCCACTGGCCCTGCCACAGACCCAGATTTAGAGCACCCAAACCTGGACGTTGATATACTTGTGGCAGCAGGAGTTCCGTATAGGGTGATCGGCCCCAAATCTGCAGCTGCTGACGTGCCTTCTCCAGCAATGCTGCCCCATCGGCATCCTGCGGGAATTGTGGCAGCAGGGGCTCCGGAAACAGACGCAGTGGGGTCCGGAGATGTTGTTCCAGCAGCAATGCATCCATGGGATCCCTGGAAGATAGAACCAGAAGAGGGGTAGGGAGTTAGATACCAATGTGAGAAGAATGGACTCAAAGAAATCTCTCAACATCTCGTGTCTGCACGGTGCTGGAGATTGGTATCGCCGGAGCAATTATTTAATTTTGCACTTCACACCCATCGTCATTTCCTTCGGCTGGACACCCAACCTCTGCAATTGTGCACAAGCGTTGAAAAATCTTTGAGATATCTCACACTCTTAAGACAGATGGATGGATGGGTGTCTCACACCTCTGGTCAGGGAAGCAAAGGACGCGGCCACTAAACAAGTGTGAAACAGTGGAATGTGCAAATTGGCCTCAATTTGGTGAAGATTGGATTTTTATCTCACCACCTCTCCCATTCCCTTTGGAAATCCTTTCCCTAAAATCTCCTCATAGCTAATCTTCGAATACACTCAGCGAAAAAGAAGCTAAACTTGACTTTTAGTTTAACCCGGATAATTTGCTTAAAACTGATTTTATAACCTTTTTTGTTAAATTTATAAGCTTTGTTTTTTTTTTTTAGTAAAACGACTAAAATTACTAATTTTGCTAAATTTTTATATTAATTTGTTTTGAAGCTGACGAGAAGAAGAAGCAGAGTGCGAAAGAGAGACATATGCAAAATCAGAGGGAAAAGGATGCAAATTTGATTTTATGAAATTTTCTTGATGTACGAGTAGAAGGTGTGCCAGGAGCGTTACTCGTATGGTACTGGTGTATTTTGTTAAATTATTTTATGGTTGCGGTACATCTTTTAGATCATCAACATTTTATGAAATCAAAATCCACATCCCTTTCTATCACAAATGTTCTGCATCTGTCTATTCTACTCTTTCTCACTCTTCTTCTTCTTCCTTTGCACATCACAACAAATTCAATTATGTGTATATCAATTTTAGTGTTGAAGGAAGGATGAATTAGGTGCGCTTTGAAATACGTGTGATTTTGTCGTAAATTTTATTATACTCGGATCTAATTCAGATATTAGAATTTATTAGATAGATATATTCTTAGTCGGATATTTTCGGTTTATTTTTTCAAATAATTATAATCTATTTAACAAGATGCCATTTTTCTTAAAACAATAAAAACATTTTCAGATAAGATATTTTTGTTTTCAAGCTATCGTATTTGTTTTCCTGATTTAGGAAAGTGTTGCAAATTGAACCAAGATCTGCTTCTATTTGAAAATAAAATGTCCGTCTGAGACCTTTAAAACAAATCCAAAAATGAAAAAAAAATCACGTGGCGCTTTTTCGAGTAATCCCAAAAAGATGGTGGGGTAGGAGAACGGTGGGGGAAAAATGAGGGTAGAGTTAATAATCCTCCACTGAGAGAAATCTGAAAAAGTTAAAATAACATTCCAGAAATGTTAATTTTACCCTGCATTATTGGGTTAAAGTTACCCTTTTTCATGTTAATTTTACACTTAAAAAATGTTAAATTTACGAGGAAAAAAAGTTAATCGCACCCCCTTTTTTCTCAGTGTCGGATAGACTTATGAGGGGGGTCCTCCGAAGGTCTCAAGCCTATCTCCAACTTTTTGGCCTCTAGAGCTTGAAAGAGCTTGAGAGAACATCGATATATTTCCACATAAAATCTCATTTTTAAAAGTTTCTAAAATATTTCTGAGTGTAGGACCCAAAGATGCACGCAAGTTTGGGATGAGCCAATTAAATTTCTCTGGAAAGCCGCCACATTAGTTGATCCATTAAAATAGATCATTTTGCGATCCTCCAAGATTATTCTTCTGCTTTAGATCATTTATTAAAATAATTCGCAGCCCCGAGGCTTCTACTACTTCTCACCTAAGCGGAAAGTGTTAAGGTCTATGGTATTGTGATTCTGCAACATCCGACAAAATGAAACTCAGGGAGTGATCTCTGGGTGTAATTAATTAAAATGAAAAATTGCATATAAAAATATCACTTTTTTGCCATATTCTCTCCTCACAATCGACCCACAGCAATGATGCATTTGGTGGGTAGCAAAAAAAAAGACTCATAACAAAAATGGTGAGAGAAGGAATTAATAACTTGCGCAATTATTTATTAATTTTTACACCTCTTAAATCACTTTTTCCACGTAAATGGCAATTATCTCAGCGCATATTCCTCTCTCTTGAGACCCCTTTGGTGGAAAAAAAGGGGCAAAGAATAGGAAGATGCATTGAGCGACACTGATGCATCCCTGAGTACGGCTCTTGGCATCAAAGTAGTGCCGCCCTGTAATTTGTACTGCCGATGATATGAGCTGCAGGGCTCCAAGACTCTACCTCCAGGGCTCTTGGTGTCTCTTCTCTCATCCAGAATCTCTCTAAACTTCTTCACAATCCCAGCAAAGATGATTTTTGCCTCTTCTCACACGCTACAAATTGAGCCCCAATTATAATTGCTATCATCATCATTGTGGAAGAGATGGAGCGAAGACGTTCAGAGATTTATTTAATATCTATTCACCTTTTTGCGTATTACACCTCTGAGGGCTTTTATCGCGATATATACCCTCACCAGGTTATAAAGTGGCATATTTCTACCGAGCAGACTGTGTGGAGGAAGTCCCGTGCATGACTGATCATCATCAGAAGAGAATTTTTGCCCTAGACTTTCTGGCGATTTTTTGGGTTATGCTTCACACAAATTGCCTTTTGAGAATGATGCTTTGGCTTCTACCACACTTTTATTCTTCACTTTGCAGCGGATTTTAATTTGAAATAGATTTACTAAAATTTACTATAAATTTGTGATTGTTTTTACATTTACAGAGAAGATAGAGAAATATTGTTTTTTTTTTTAAATTGAAGTGGGGCTATATGGAAGGTGGAGCTACATTGAAAACGATATTTATAAAAAAAAGCTGGGCTTAGTGTAATTCAGATAACCAAACAATTTTGGATCTAAATTAAATTATGGCAAAGAGCACTTTCCTTAAGAAATATGCAAAAAATAACGTTCTTAATGTAGCCCCCGCTTCAATGTGGCCCCACTTCACCCTATTCCAAAATACACCTAACTGTGCTATCAATAGTGGATCTCCGGAAATTTTAAATTCTCCTTTGTGGTTCGTTTCTGAGATAAAATCTCTTCATCGTTTGTTATAATCTTCCAAGTGCGTCTTGGTTAAAATGATAAATAGTCTGATACTTCTTACTCATCGAAACGTTTTGTAATTACTTTGAAAAGTGCCTTATGATGCTATTCCAATGATTTAAATGATTTTAATTTTCGTATTAATTTGCAATTGGTCCTAATAAATTAAATTATTGCTTTTTTTATTTTAGTAAAATGCCGTGACCACAAACCGCCAGATCAACCCGTCGGAGCGGTAAGTGTTGAGTTTATATCTCTTTTTTTTCATTACAACTTCTTGTGTAAAATTTATTATTTGCTTGTGGTTTGAGGAGTTGAACACAGTATTATTTTTGAATTAATCAAAATAAAAAAAAATGTTCAATATCACTTTACAAGAATGCCAAGAATATCTGCAAAAGTCCAATGAATATCATGCAATGTACCATCACAATTTAGTGGTAATGGTAGGAATCACAACTACCACAGCCCATTGAAATAAACATTTCTCATTCGTGATGTCAGAGAAAAAATCCAGCAAGATGGCAAAAGTTGTAATATGGTGAGGGGGGCCTGGGATAATTTGCATTATCGTGTGAAAATATTATAATCACGGCAGTTTGAGGCAACTCCATTGAGATAATTACTCTTGAATAAATGCGGAAAGTGTTGGCAGGTGTTGATAGTCGTCGTTGCGGTGGCAGCAAATTAGCTTCTCGACGCCAATATTTCCGGCATTGTGGAGAAATTATCTGAGTTGCATCGTGCGATAATTTCTTCTCGGCACAATTTTGCGCACCTCTAAGAACACGATCTCACAAATTTACGCCTCGCACCCTAATTAGCCACTTTCGTCATTGTCTTGCGCATTAATTTTTGCGCGCTGTTAAAAGTGCTTATCTCACCTGAGGAGCATAAAAACACCCCATCCCGGATAACCATGAATTTCTTTTCACTTGATCATAAATTTGATACATGTACCCAATATTCGTTAGCACTGCTTTTGAAAAAGGTGCCTTCGTTTACGTATACTTTCGGTGTAAGCAGTAAGAGGTGTAAATATTTAGTACGTAATGCCCTAGACACACTTACGACTTGAGCCGAGAAACAGTTTGACGTAATTATAATCAAAATAATGATGTGACTAAATCCTTATCAGTTTCCCACCAATTAAGTCGTTTCCCGGCTTAAGGCAAGAGACGGGTTAGTCAGAAACGATGGAAATGTAATTTGATCTTTGTTTTAATTAAGTTAAGCCGTCTCTTGTCTTAAGTCGTAAGTGTGTTTATGGCATAAGATTAGCAATTTCTTACCCTCTTTGGTATAATAATTCAAATATGAACAGTTATGTGAAGTTTGTCGCATATATTTTCGAAAACTCGTTTGAGTCCGTTTACCTTTTTGATGATACATTATTTGTGCTCTACGGTTGTCTGGGAGGTTAGCCTGGAGAGTGCATTCAATTAAGAAGGAGCTACGGTTCTAACAAGTATTGCTAATTGCTACTAGAGTAGAGTCGAGTAACCATTGAATGCTACTTTTAGAATTCGTTGTCTTAGTATTTTGAAACTGTTTAACTGAATAAAGTAGAATTTAATCTGGACATACTATGATGCCATGCCCCTCTTAGTATGCATGTGATTTTCCAATAATTTGTTACTAAGCCACCGAAATAGTATACTACCGTAGACGGGAGTAATTAGCATCGCTGCTTTTTGTAAGCTTTTCTTTAATTCTAACTGATTAGATGGTCTAATGACAATCCTTAAATGCTAGAATTAAAGAAAAGTTTATGAAAAGCAGGGATGTAAAATCATCCCCCAAATTGCAAAGTAACTGTGGAGTAACTATGAAAATATACTATGCCAGAGTAAGGAAAGAAAAAGAATTGACGACTTCTGGAAGGGTTCTCTGAACCGAAAGCTTTGGAAAAACATGAATTTTTCTTAACTGCCCATACCGTGATGCTTACATGTCCTAATAATAATTATTTGTATTATATTTTTGCCATTATATTAATCATCACGTATTTTTGCAATAACTCCCAATACTATGCGTCCATCGCCGTCTTAGCGTTGGTGACCAGCCATTAAAGCCAAACGGCGTAAATTATACTTCTCAGGCTTTAATTATATTTATTTATGCAATTCTTTAATGGGTATAAACCAATTACGACTGGTCAGTCGGGATTGTACTACGCACTCACGCGGGCATTCTTTGAGCTTTTATGTTTATGAAGAATGGCTTTGGTGAGAAAACGGCGGGGTTGCCCAGAGGGGCAAGCAAAAGAAGGCCAAAGGATGAGTATCCGTGTGATCGCGTCACTCATTCATACAACCCAAGTAAAGTGTCTTAAGTGCATCATCAGTTGCCCAATTTGGAGCTGAGAACTTGGAAATTTGATGTTGTTGCTGAGACTTCGTGGTCGCGCCACATATTTATGGGGAGGTAAAAAAAATAAGAATAAGAACTGCCGCCGAGGCGAGGAAAAAGGTGCTCAATGATTGTGTTAAAGATGAAGAACACAGTGGAATCGACATAATTTGAAATTGCGCGCGGCTCTGTGGCTAAATTACAGACCACACCACTCATATATTCGCCTGCGTGCGCGAACAACGCGTCCACAGCTAATATGCAATCCATGGATATGATGGGGAAAGGAGACATGGCATCTCTCTCTCTAGAGAATTGACCAAGAATGGTGCGTGCCCTCCAACCACACTTGCTCCATGCCATTCAGACCTCACCACAACTTGGGGGACAGGTCAGAGCGGTAGGAAACAGTGTCTTTTTTGGGGCTCTGCGGACCCTCAATTTCTCTCTTCCCAATCGATTTTCATCGGACAATTAAGACGCGAGAAATCACACCTCAGGGCAAAATTATTAAGAAATCAAGTCTCTACCTTACACCATTTAATTCATCTTCTCGACACTCACCGTACGCATAATATTGCTGAATATTTTGACAAATTGATACTGTGAGAGAACATTTATGCATAAAATTAAAATCAGGAACTCCTTGGTAATTATTATTGAAGGGCTATTAAATTACGCGTCTTTTAATAAATAATAACATCAATTTCAAATTTCAAAACATGAGTGGTCGAAGCGTTAGCTGTGTGAAATAGAAGCACTGGGATCGATTGTCATATAGAAGTAATTTAAAAAAAAAAATGATAAATTTGTGAAAATTTACAGGTTTCCACAATAAGGTAAGATGGGGTAATTTGGAATCATGTCTGATTTGGAACTGTGATATTTCTTAATCATTTTACATGGCAAAAGAAAAAATACAACGAAGAAGTACTCTTGAATGTAAAGTCTTGTACTTCTTCGTTATTTTGTTTTTCTTTTTGATCTTCTGAAAGAGTGAAAAAAATTGAAAATTCCAAAATAGACATTATTCCAAATTACCCCACCTTACCCTAAGCGTAGATAAAAAATTAGTGTTTTAGTGGTTTTAGCTACAATCTTATATCTTTATTTATAAGATGAAATGAACTGCTTAAAGTTAATGATCATGTAAAGTGTATGGCCCATACGGAAATTGGTAACCTACAGGTCGTTGACTATTTATAGCAAGGCGGTGCATTCTCATACATTTTCCGTACAAAAGTATGGTATATTTTTTCCTAAGTGATTTTATAGTTTTAGTACAAAACCAAATGCAATCATTTTAAAACTTTTACTAAATGACTGGGTATCTAATATTAAGTTATTAGCACAAAATTTATAATGATTGCACGAGTATAACAGTTCCTAAAACCTATATGAAAAAGACGTAAAATTCGCATTTTTTTGAATTTTTCTAAGAAATTTTTTATTTGTAACACCAGTAACATTTTAAATTCAATAAAAATATATTCTCCGTACATGTGCCTAACATTTCGTGTTATATTTATTTTTGTGGGATCTAAGACTTAAAAATTATAAAAAATTTAAGAAAAATATACCATTTCTGAATTAAAATACTCCATCCGTTAGTTAATCATCCTAGATTTATAGTCGACGACTGAACCTACTAGTCCTAATAAATACTTAAAAATTATACTCCATGTTTATGATTTAGATTTTTTGCTAACCAAAATTTAATATTTTATCGACCAAATTTGATTTCTTACTGCTAAAAAAACACTGAGAAAAGTGAATGAACAACCTTTACTTTACCGAATTTATTACTCGGTGTAAATAATACACTGGTCAAGTGTAACTTAATAACACTGCGATGTAATGTGTACAGATAGAAAAACATCGCTCACGTTAAAAAAGGGCGGTTTTAAATAAAGTGTTAGAAGGTAAAGCTCAGCGTGAAAGTTTTTCAGATGTAATTTTCAGCTTCACTAGAATGACACGAAAATTTTCACTCGCAAAAACTCTATACAAAAGTTGAAAGTTTTCACACTACCGATATTACATTAACTTTTTTTTGCTATTGCTTTAATACATTTTTATCTCTGTATCCATTGAATGTTCTTCTGTGTAAGTGTGAAAATTGTGGAAAAGCCAATGGGCGGAGTTTGTTGGTTTTTCACATTATATTATTTCGCTTGACGACGCGCGAGGTGGTGGTGAGAAATGTGTGATTCATAAGCAAGATTCGTGAAAATTTTTGTCATTTCCTTGGGGAAAAATAGTACAAAGATGCGCATGCTTCCCGACACCTTGGTCGGAAAGATTATTTTGGCAATATTCTTGTTTTTTCCTGCCATACTTGAGATAGCACGGCAAAGTGTAAAGAAGAGCTGTTAGTGCATCCTATAGCATGTTTTTTTTTTTCAAAATCAAATTAATTGGCAATGAAAACTTCTCACCTTGTGTGATAATTTCAATTTTAAGCACCGCATAAGAAAAATGAGACGGAAAATAAAGAAATCTTCACGGTCGGATTCATTGGAGAAGTATTGGCTTAAACGAGGCGTTTGTGGTTGGGAAGTCATAAAATGCCTTGCTACTGGTCTCCTCTCCAGGCCAGACACCAGTAGCATCCATTCTTGCATCACAAGCACTTCATACAACATTCTGCTCATGCGCTGAACCATTGGTATTGAGGGGAGAAATCTCATCTGTTTTAATAGTTAAATAACATCTTTCGGTATAACTTCAGATCAACATAACTTGTTTTTCCTTTGCCTTTATAACTTACAGAAGGGTAGTACTGGATTTTGGGAGAAAGCTTCAAAAAATATTCTTATTAAGTCACTCCTTATCTGGAGTTATACTGTATTTGGCATTTTTGCATTCTCTTCATTTAATAATTCAATCTTAGGTTGGTTTAATAAGTCCCTGCCTTTAAAAATAATAGAACACGTCACGTCCTATTAGGGCTTGAATGAAGAATGAAATTATACTGAATTTCATAGATTTTTTAAACACTTTGTCGATGTAAACATAGTCAATAAAATTTTATCTAAACTCTTGTGTATGCAAGAAAATTAATACCCCGTCTTATGCTCTAAACACACTTACGATTTAAGCCCAAAACGATTTAGTTAGTGGGAAACTGATGGGAATTTAATCAAATCATTACTTTGATTATAATTACGTTAAGCCGTGTCTCGGCTTAAGTCATAAGTATGTCTAGGGCATTACAATAAAATTTGTAGATATGGCTCATTTTTTAAGTACGATTCTATATTTTAATAATTAAATGCAATTCAGTTTAATTCATTTTCTAGTATTTTTTAATTAATCTCAAATTTTTCAATACGTCTGCTGTCGTCTCAGTGTCTTAACCTGTCTTCCAAATGCCTTCCAGGGTAAATGCCTGATAATATTTTAAAATAGATAATAATGAACAAATAAATAATAATCCACATGTTTTCAGCTGAATTAAAATCAGTTACAATTTGGTGCTCGTTGGGACATTTAGGAGCATTTCAAAAATGACTTGACTAGTTATCTCCCAATGGTAGGCAAAATGCATTAAAAAGTTTGTATAATCCTATTGTATGCATAATCCTGGGATCCCCTGTACTGCGTAATTCTTTGCATAATATACCCTTGTAAAAAGCAGATTTTCTGCAACGGTTTATACAACCTACGAAGGAGGATTTCTATCGTTTGCCTCTGGAGGTTAGTCACCAACGCTAAGACGGCAGTGGACGCTATAGAAGAAGAGCTATAAGAAGAGCTATTATTTGAACATAAGTCCCAGAGGAAAATGAACTATTTTTTTAAATGGAACTTATGATATTTAATTTTTCGCAAAATATGGAAAATGTCTTCCTATCTTACTTATGGATCAAGCCAAAAAGCTATCTTTTTGTATAGATTTCAAAATACAGAGAATCAATATAAGAGAGTTGAAAGATGAAAAGGAGGTCTGGTATGATGAAAGAAGAAAGAGATTAAATTGTCTCGATGAGATCTTGAGAAATGATGGCACACAATGATAAATTAGCTGAATACATTTTATCGTGCAATTAACCGTTAAAGCTAAATTCTCTCGACATTTTGAGGAAGAGATCTTTAATGTGTTTTAACTTAAAATTTCCACACCATTCTCCGAGACATTTATTATTGAATTTTAATTAACAACTCCCATTACAATTCTCACACATTTTTAGCGATGCCACCATTGTTCTGGTCGGATCTCTTCTTTTGCAGAATTATTACTTTGAAGTGCTCGACGATAAACGCAAATAAAAGGTGAATTGCATGTGATAACCATAAAATGGAGACATATTAATGTTAGAGCTTTAAGAGTCAGACAATTCTTTTTTTTAACTCTTGGTTTTCTTTTTTAAATGATTGCTATAGTAAACAGTTGAAATCAGAGAGTTCTATCAAGTGAGTTTCCGTTTTATCGCTGGAAAATCGTCGTCGTAGGTCAAGCAAAAGTTTCATATGGCAATTTCGTATAGAGTCTGAATTGGGATAAAATTGATGTTTCGTCATCAAGTGACAGTCAATCAAATTTATTTAACGTTATTACTAACTAGTCTTTCATATCGTTGATAAAAGAAATTACGATATTTGCTGATGGAAGCGACAACTCCTAAACTAAAACCTAAAGACTGAGATCTCCGGATTTCCAAAGAAGATTACAGAAAGAAGATTAACCGAGAACACGGTTTAATAGCAGATTTCCTAGACATAATATCTGAAAGCCTAAAATGCGGGTACAATCAAAGGTAAGCCCGAGGAGTTTCTTTTTCACCTGAGCCTGAAAATCTGTGAGTGAGAGGCGGTCTTGTGAATTCCTGCAATATTTTGAGGACAAATTAACAGGTTTTTTGGGTAGATGGTGTGAGAAAGCAATTAGAAATCCCGAAATTTTCGATAAAAGGTAATTAAGTTAACACTCATCGTATCATAAATCATTTTGAGCACGTCGACAAAATTACATGTTTTACGGATCACAGTGGAAGTGGATATAGCATTATGGGTTAAAAACATTAAAGCGCGCGGGAGAGAAATCTGTATAGTCCGAAATATAAAATAAAGATAAAAAAAGCTAAATTCCCTCAGCATTTCAGTGGTCAGAAGCAAAGGTGAATAGAAGATGCTGTACAAGGGAAACCAAGAGAAGGAGATATTGAGGAAAAAAAAACAAATAGTGTTTGTGGAAGGAGATTCAGTGAAACGATATACAACGATAAACACCACAAAACACATCAGATAAAAACTATTAGACCGGCATTTTGGGCGGAGGAACTTCACACATGGATGTGCGGAGCGCATAAGAGCAGAGATAATAAGAGAAAAGAAAGTGAGGTAGACAGCATTAAGCCCCATAACGCATATTTACATGGGAAATTCCGTGGAATTTCTTTGGAAAATTCGACTATTCCGCTGGAAATTTCCCATAAACCACAGGAATTGTGATTTACACAGAGGAAAAACACTATATAGTTAATCTATCATGAAATTTTATATTTTAAATTTTATTTAAGTCCATTGTAGGATTAGTTCTAGGACGTAATCGAAAACAATCTTATAAAGTAACACTGAATTTGATCTGCAACGGTGTTAAAATAATGATGAGTTCTTATAGAACTGATCGTATAATAGGTTAGAAATAATCCCATTTGTTTCTAGAAAGACGAGTCATGGAATTGCCCTATACCTTCAACAGAAATTTCTGTGGACATTTCGGAATGTTCCACTGATGTTTCCTCATTGCGTAACCCATGCAGACGTTTACGCTATGGGGTAAAATAATAAAAAAAATGTAAGAAATCTCACCTGTCGAAATCCGTAAGTCTAGACGAGTCCCTGAATCCTTTTGCAAATGGATTCGAGTCAATTTTCAATTTGGTAATTAGTTGATTCTGGTAGGCGGTAACGGCCGTAAAAACCGTTTCTGGGAATACAAAGGTCTTATGCTCAACCTCTTGGAGTTCCTTCGGTGAAACTGGGATGTTCTGTCCAGGTCCCAGTCGCACCAAATGTATCCGTGGCTGGTATCGGTGCATTGAATTTAAGACAATCTGCAAACAGTCAAGAGAGAGAGAGAAGGAAAAAAATTAATCAATGGGGTTTTTCATTGCAACTAAACTGAAACACCATGCTCTTATTGAGAAATTATGGTGATCTAAAATGATTAGCAATTTATCTGCAATTACAACTGTTTTACAATCGTTACTTTTAATTTAGTGTGGGATGTAGAGAACGTCAATTTATATTGGTGAATAATTGATGCGGTTCGCTTGGGTGTATGGCAAAAATTCTCAATCAACGACACTTGAGAATAATTTATTGATAATACTGCAATCATTCTTGATGGTTAATTTGTCTCCATTAATGAGGGAACTTTCAAGGTGTTTCCGCTTCAGGTAATTTAGATATATACCTTAGAGACGATGATGTCTCAATAAACATCCCTTTATTCATTTTGTCCTACTTTCTGTCTCCCTCTCTATTTACCACCCACTCACTTAATCTACTTCCAAAGACATTCTGTGTGTATTTTATGAAAAGTACAGAAACGATAATATTTTATTTAAATTAGTCCAGAGCGTAATTTGCTGAAAAATCTTCAAGAAATTTCAACGAGTAAAACACGGTTATCAAATCACAATCTCTATGGATCACGTGTTCTTTTGAATATAGGGGAGAGCAAGGCTATAAACATATATCTTACTCAAAACTCTTTGACTATTAAAATTCGACAGTCCAAAATTTTAATTACTTTCGAGATTAAACCTATCACAGACACGTTATGGAACTAAAAGATTTTATATTAAATTCTCGAGCGAGGTATACTTAAGAATACTTGGGAACACATGGGAACAGTTACCTTAGATATATGAAATTTGAAGAGGAACATTCAGTAAAGCATAGAAATTACAAAGATACTTTGAGGATTCATGGGACATTATGATGGAACAAAAAAAAAATTAAATTCTCGAGCATGGTACACTTAAGAATATTTGGTAACACATGGGAACAGTTGAATTGGATACTAATGAGAAGTGAAGAAAAAGCATAAAAACCAAAGTTACTTTGGGAACTCATGAGGCATTATGATGGAATTAAAATATTTATTAAGTTCTCGAACGAGAAAAACTTAAAAATACTTAGGAACACATGGGAACAGTTTCCATGGATGCCTATGAGAACTGAAAATGACCATTCAGGAACACAAAGAAATCACAAAGTTGCTTTGGAAACACATGAGAATCCGCAGAGAACGATTGGATATCCATTCTAACTTACAGGGAATATTTGAGAACTCATAGAGTACCCTTGAGAATCCTCGGGAAACGTTTGGGAACCCATCCATTTTTTGAAGAACCATGAAATCTAACTATTTTGAGCAGTAGAGAAATTCTGTAACGATATGACAATGTCATATGACGAATTTTCGTGATGAATTTGGGAACAGGACAACATTAGAGCCCCTGTGATCATCGAATGGCCATTGCAAAGTGCTCTGTGGAGCTCTTCTCTTACTAAGTGATATGAATCTGATTTTTAATTAGTTTTTCCGAATTTACCACATGAACATTTTTAAATTTGTCATATGACATTTTCATAAAGTTACAAAATTCTCCAACAGGTGTGAGTTACCACACAAATGTTCAATTTTGTTATTCGGGACTTTTTGAATAAGACCCGGTCAAGATTTTTTTCAAGTGCAGAAAATAAAATGGTACTGGTACCATTTTCCAGAGTTCCACAAATTTTTGAATGACGTTTCTAAGAACTAAGTAATTATGATCTAGAATAATTATGTGAAATTATCTGATGGAATTGGAATATTGCCTACTTTTTGCTTTGGTCTTATTTTCGAATTTCGAAATTCGAACTTGCATGCCAGTAATACGAAAAGCATTTTTTAAATTGAATTTGTTGTAAAAGAAACGAAAGATATGACCACGAAATTTCAAACTTTTTACTGTTTCATCTTCTAACCTCTATGATTTAAGACTCTGAGTGTTTCAAATCTTTGTATCCGAAATAGCCCTAATCTTCCCTATAACAAAATTGATCAGCGTAAAGTTGTGAAAAAGGATGAAATGGCGAAATGAACACCACGTGGAGATTGATAGACCATGAAGACAAAAAGATATACATTTCGGGATAAAACCTTGTATGAGGAAATGACGATTATTCTGTATTTATTTCTCCATTAGGTATACATTTCAGTCATTAAAAATTGCTATAAATTTCATTTTAGCTTTTTTGCTTAGATGTGCGTTCTGGATTTATTGTCCAATGTAAGTCCCATCATTTTCACAGTGGACATTGCAAATTATTTCTCAATAAAACATGATTGTTTTTTTCCTCTTTAGTAGATGTCTTAGGCAAAAGACGTGAAAGTACACGAAGGAGAACGACACTTTAATGACAAAATAAATTTATAAGTGATTCAGTGAAATATTATATTGAAAAATCTGTGTGGATTTGGTGTGAAATTTACACATGCCAATGGTTTGTGAGATAAAATCACATACATCTATATATGGGAGAATATTAAATTCCCATATCTTGTCGAGAGGACTATGTGGTAAATGCCCAAATGGAAAATATTGTATTAAGAAAAGCTTATGATTAAAAATTGAATGACTCTATAAATATGACTAGTGAGTTGGTTGGGAAAGAAAGACCAATTGGACATTTTTCACATTAACTAATGCCTTTTACCTCCCTAGACCACATATTAAGTGTTTGTAATATAGCTTTTCAATTTTACGATAGTGACAATTTTTCTCAAGGTACAACACAGGGAAGATCCACAGGTGGGGTAACCGGGAAGGAGTCTAAGAATAAATTCCAATAGAAGTAAATCTATAAGTTTTGAATATCACTTGACTTTTCTCAATGGGGAGTCACATTTCTCTCCTGTAACTCTTCTCACCTGAGAAGGTGCATTACGGTTTCAGTTTGAATGGAATGACCAAGAAGAAGGAAGGAGGCAAAAAGAAACCCTTTGATAAATGACAAAATAAAAAAAAGTATTAAAGCTAAAAGTGTTAGGTTTTTGAAATAAAAGGGGAGTAAAATGTTGACTTCACCCGTCGTCGTGTGAAATAATATTTATAAGCCACTGGACGACGTGGGAGTCCAACCAGCTTGAATTTTATTTCACCTCATACTTGTAATGTAGCGTATGTTTTATCTTTAGCGTATAAAAGTGATTCTTCAGAGTCTTTTCTTCATCAAAACATGGGAACTTCATATCGTTTGCACTTCTTTGGTCGAAAGAGGGAGAGAGAGAAACTTGTGTGGAAATTTTCATATAGAGGAGAATGGGGTTATGTTGGTCAGGGCTTCATTATTACACTAGATTTTTGAAAATATGTTGTAAGGGGGCTATGGGATCAAAATCTTGTAAATCGTTTAAATTTTTTAATGGTTTTCTCATCGGATTTTAAATGGTTCAAAGATTTTGTGAGTTTTTCTGGTGCCATTTCAATGAAATACAATCATGTTTTTTTTCTTAGCATTTTGATGTTCTTAAGTGTTTCTGCATTATCAACTGCTCTTTGTGTTGGTTCGTGTCTCGACTATTTTCCCCAGATTTCTTCATGTTCTCTAAAACGACAAAATTGTCGTGACAGAAAGTAGTACAAAGTCAAGTCGATTATTTAGAAGCCTTTGAGAACAGTAAAGTGCTAAAAAAAATGTTCATTTTTCATTGGAATAACACCATTAGTCTTGTAATATTCACGTTATAATACAAAATTTCTTATGATTTGCTCGATGAATGGCCTTTTACAATCCAGTAGAAACTTAGCATAAATCTTTTAAGATCGCTATGAAATTAATTTAATGGATCATTTCAATATTTTTACTCATTAATTCAAGAATTAATTTTTACGGGAGAAACACCAATGATCGGTATTGTTCCTCAGACCGTTTTTCGATTTTCCCCATACTGTTGCTCCAAATTAAAATTAATTTTTAAAAATTATTCAATATTGTACAATTTAACTCTTACAAGAATGCACTGCATTAGTTCATATTAAAAAAAACAATTATTCGTGAGATACCTGATCAAATTCAGGACAGTCCGACGTAGGGGTCCGAGGTAGAGGAAAAAGGCCTGCCTTTGAATGCGGCAGACTTTGAATGCTTCAATTTTTCTCTTATTCCCAAAACTAAAATTCCATTTTGTTAATCCAAGTTAATAGAAAATAGTTAATAGTATTAACTATATTTGACAGAATAGAATTTTTACTTTGAGAAATATGGTAAAAATTGAAACATTCAAAGGCTGTCGCATTCAAAATTTTCCCCTACATATTGGTAATCACATTTATTTTTACAAATTATTTTTTTTTCTAAAATAAATGCACAAAAATAGTGAAATGGATCACTAATCTACTGATTAGCATATATAGAAATATCAAATTGTGTTTTTGAAGTTATATTTTGAACTAAACATGGATGATTTCTCTTAACATGCGATCCATGGTGTTCTTCCCTTAGTTGTGAAACAGAAAACCAAACAATCTAAATTACTAGGTTTTTATCAAACTCTGTTTCTCTCTCTGTGAGCATACTCTACTCCCCAATTAGTGACCTACGTCCATACGTACGGCTATACATACGACTTTAAGAAGGGATTTTCAGTCGTTTCCTACCCGGAATAGGTTGGAATCAACGCTAAGATGGCAAAACTGTGAAAATTAGTTTTTTGAAATACCAGGAATAGTTTTAAATATTACGTTTTCCACAAAAGGATTTTCGTAAATAGGTACCCGTTTCATACAATTTTCGGATTAATTCCAGTTTGCGAATGATTTAAATTGGTTCATTCAGAAACTAAAACGAAATTGAAATAACCATGTTACTCGTAAAAGAAGATAAAGAATTATGGAAAGACAAAAAGAAATCTTCGAAGTTGACCTTAAAGTTTACCGTCAAAATAGCCTGACCCTCCCCTAACTCTCATCTATACCATCAAAGTCTTTTATAAAACTGACGCCGGGTGAGTATATTATATCCGCCAATTAGGTGTTAATGACAGCAAAAACTATCCCACCACTGATTTTTATAGTCATCATCATTATCGCAGAGAACTTAAACAAAATAAATAATTCCCCCCATGAATTCCGTGTGCAAAATCGCATATTTGAAACGTGATGAAGTCACTTTGGCGCTAGGTAGATGAGACACAACAATTAAGACACCTTCATTTTTCCAGGACAATTTCACTGCGCATTATTCTTTACCATACTTCTCAATATAGCATGACTCTCTTGCACTGTTTTAATGTTACCATACTGAGGTGAATAAATGTTTCAACTCCTCCTCAACCAATATTAATTTGGATTTTATCTCCGCCACCAGCAA